>NW_009259427.1:247436-255928 GCF_000687185.1 Egretta garzetta | reverse complement strand
GAGGGCTCCGGGACTGGATGCAGTACTCCAGGTGAGGTCTCACCAGAGCAGAGTAGAGGGGCAGAATCTCCTCCCTCGACCTGCTGGCCACGCTTTTCTTGATGCAGCCCAGGATACAGTTGGCCATCTGGGCTGCCAGCACACATTGCCTGCTCATGTCCAGCTTTTCATCCATCAGTTCCCCCAAGTCTTTCTCTGTAGGGCTGCTCTCAATGCCTTCATCCCTGAGCCTTGTTACAAGGGGTTGCCCCAACCCAGGTGCAGGACCTTACACTTGGCCTTGTTGAACCTCATGAGGTTCACACAGGCCCACCTCTCCAGCCTGTCCAGGTCTCTCTGGATGACATCTCATCCTTCTGGTGTGTCAACCGCACCACTCAGCTTGGTGTCATCTGCAAACTCGATCTCTCTGTCTAAGTCATTGATGAATATATTAAACAGCACTGGTCCCAGTACGGACCCCTGAGGGACACCACTCGTCACCTCTAAACAGCTTTTTCAGGGTCTGTCGTTTTGTAAAACATCATACCCCATGTGGTACTGCCCTTGGACTGACTGGCAGGAACAATGGCCCCACTGCCACCCCTGCTGGTTAATTCAGCTGGACATCACAACACAAAATCCTTTACCACTGAATACTCGGTTCTGCCATTTTGTTTCAGCTTCCATTTTATGTCAGGGAGTCACCATTTTACAAAATGTCATATCCTATGTCTTTTGATACTGCCTTCTGATTGGCTGGCAGGACCTGATGACCATTCTGGTTTTCCCAGAAGTACATCATAACTGGAAGGGCGTGCCTACCATAGACACAAAGGCCTCCAACTTTGATAAAGTCAAACACCTATGTGTTTTCATACTGCTATGTGATTGGCTGGTTGCCATTTTTTCAAAGCCAACTCCCCCCCATTTATATACTGAGCATGATGTCATACGGTCTGGAATAGCCCTTTGGCCAGTTGGGGTCAGCTGTCCTGGCTGTGCCCTTTCCTGGCTGTGCCCCTTCCTGGCTTCTTGTGCCCCTGGCAGAGCAGGGGAAGCTGAAAAAGTCCTTGACCGGTGTAAGCACTGATCAGCAACAACTAAACCATCAGTGAGTTATCAACATTCTTCTCATCCTAACTCCAAACAACAGCACTAAGGCAGCTACTGAGAAGAAAATTAACTCTATCCCAGCTGAAACCAGGATACTGCACAAGACTACATCATGGACAATGTTTCATACAATGTGAAACATGGAAATAGAACTTCAAAAACATATGATATTTGTATGTTCAGTCTTACATTCTGTTAGGAGCAGCTGGAGAAAGAAAAATTGTAACGGGAAGAAAAGAAACTATTCAACTGTTTTATCATCAGACAATTAAGATAATTCAGAAAATCGTTTCAGAACCATTAAAATAATCATGAAAATCTGATGATAAAAATGTAAAAATGTAAGCCCTAAAGAGCAGGCTAAGTTGCTAAAGAGCAACCTCTTCAGGCTTTTTTAATGGTTAGGATTGTTGTCTTCCACAGCAGCCCTTGCATAACATCCAGTTTCAAATGCTGTGGTTCATGTGAAGGTAAAATAAGTAAAAAAAAGTAAATAATTAAATTGTGTTCCGTATGATTCTTCATTTTCTTAGTACAGCTCTTGTATCTTTATAGCTTATAGGAGACTTCAAGAACAGAGATATGTGCTAGACCAACAAGAAAATAACATTTTGCAGAATTGTTGCATCTTAATAGAATCTTATAAATCAGGTAAACAGACAAAGGGAAATATTGTCCCAAGGCAGACACACAAATATGACAAAATGCATGTAAAGCTTCTTATTTCCATTGTGTCTTTAGTCCAGGACCTGTCTTCTGTCTGACATTAATTCCTTGTTCACTGAAGAAGGAATTAGTACTTGATTACTTACCGTAGAATACAAAATTCTAATAATAGAAAAAAAAAAACGACTTAATGAAAAATGATGTATCAGTTGGACTATCATGTAGACAGTTCAAACTGCTGAACAGTCTAACTTTAGTCATCAGTATGACAGTAAAGAATAATCTATACTTGTTTGAGCAAAACAAAAAACTTGCTTGAGATCCTTGGTTCATCATTAAAATCACTTTAAATGAATCTTTTCCATCATATGACAAGATAAAAATACTTGCTGGTAATCTCTAACCATGTAGCACTGACTTTTCTATGTAACTATCAGAATGTGAAAAAAGGAAATAGAAAAGAGTTGTCTTATTTAAAGAAACTGTTTTATTAGTCATAAATACATTAAAACCATCAGTATTTACCAAGGTGAAGAATTCAATCTTTTATGCTAATTCTCATTTCTTTTAAAGCACTTTCTTGCCACCATTTGTAAACTGTAACTGTCCCATCATCCAACCCAAGTTTCCATTTGGCTTCTATTCAGACAAGCGATTTTCTTTTTAGTTGCTTCAAAGAGGGGATTTGTACCTCCAGAGCTTCCCACCTCCCCAGGAACATACAGAATCACAGAATCACAGAATGGTAAGGGTTGGAAGGGACCTCGGGAGATCATCCAGTCCAACCCCCCTGCTAAAGCAGGATCACCCAAAGCAGGTTGCACAGGACATCGTCCAGGCAGGGTTTGAATATCTCCAGAGAAGGAGACTCCACAACCCCCCTGGGCAGCCTGTTCCAGTGCTCTGTCACCCTCAAAGTAAAGAAGTTCTTCCTCATATTCAATTGAAACCTCTTATGCTTCAGCTTGTACACATTGCCCCTTGTCCTGTTGCTGGGCACCGCTGAGAAGGGTCTGGCTCCATCCTTGTAACATCCACCCTTCAGATATTTGTATGTGTTCATGAGGTCCCCTCTCAGTCTTCTCTTCTTCAGGCTGAACAAGCCCAACTCTCTCAGACTTTCCTCATAGGGGAGATACTCCAGTCCCTTAATCATCCTTTTTATTGTGGTCTACCAGGACTCCCAGGTCCCCCTCGGCAGAGCTGCTTTCCAGCAGGTCAGCCCCCAGCCTCTACTGGTGCATGGGGTTTGACCTCCCCAGGTGCAGCACTCGACACTTGCCCTTGTTGAACTTCATCAGGTTCCTCTCTGCCCTACTCTCCAGCCTGTTCAGGTCCCGCTGAATGTCAGCACAGCCTGCTGGCATACCAGCCACTCTTCCCAGTTTTGTGTCATCAGTGAACTTGCTGGTGGTACACTCTGTCCCCTTGTCCAGGTCATTGATGAATAAGTTGAACAAGACCGGGCCGAGTACTGAGCCCTGGGGAACTCCCGCATCTACCCAACCGGTCATGCTATCGTAGAAGGCTATCAGACTGGTCAGGCATGATTTCCCCTTGGTGAATCTGTGCTGGGTACTCCTGATGATCTTCTTTTCCTCTACTTGCTTGGAGAGGACACCCAGACTGAGTTGTTCCATCACCTTTCCAGGGATGGAGGTGAGACTAACCAGCCTGTAGTTCCCTGGGTCCTCCTGTTTGCTCGTTTTGAATATGGGAGTGACATTGGCTATCCTCCAGTCCTCAGGCACCTCTCCTGTTCTCCAGGACCTTTCACAGATGATGGAAAGTGGCTCAGCAATGTCATCTGCCAGTTCCTTCAGGACTCGCGGGTGCATTCCATCGGGGCCCATGGATTTGTGGGTATCCAGCTTCCTTAAAAGATCCCTAACCTGATCCACCTCGACTGAGAGAAGGTCATCCTTTCTCCAAGCTTGCTCACTTACCTGCAAGGATTGGGGAGCCTGAGGGCCAGCCTTGGCAGTGAAGACTGAGGCAAAGAAGGCATTCAGTAGCTCCGCCTTCTCTGTATCTTCTGTCACCAGGGCACCCATTTCGTTCAGCAGTGGTCCCACATTTCCCCTAGTCTTCCATTTGCTACTGATATACTTGAAGAAGCCCTTCTTGTTATCTTTGATATCCTTTGCAAGACTTAGTTCCAGGTGAACCTTGGCCTTTCTAGTTGCTTCCCTGATACCCATGCCAATACCCCATACCAATGTGTTTTAACAAATATGATGGTATAGACGCGTCTACTGACACGCTGCTAACCACATACATGTAGGAAATGAAAGACTGAAATATAAAATTAACTCATGTATAGAGAAACTTTATTAACAGGGTTTAAGGGGTAGTCGTTACTGGCTAGGCTTAAACACTCTTTTTCCTTCTTTCCTCAGATGCTGCTGTCCTTCCTATGTCCTTCTCCTTCCTTTGACTGCTTCAAGTATGTGAAAAGATCACAGCACATGTCTGTCATCTACCTCCTTCATCAGACAGACAGAACTTTTTGAAGCTTTCTGTAAGGTCATTCACCTGAGGATAAGGAAAAACATTTAGCAAAACCTCCTTCCCCCCCCACCTGTGTAAAATTTAGCTCAAAATACAGTTTGCAATTCACAGACACATTGACCAGTTCTTCCAATTAACACGGTCTGCTTTGGGAATACTTTGGGGGCTTTTCCTTATTGTTGCCATGCACATATTATTCTGAAGTTAGCATTTAGGCTTGGGTTTTTGTTCCCACAGACAGTGCTGTGTTTGTCTTGCAGGATCACGTACAGCTCATTCTCCATCCGGATAACACTTCATAGTTATCCAGACAGCCTGGGGTCAGATGTGGGGCCTCTTAATGCGACTCACAGGATGGATTTCTCTTTTACACATAGCAGGGGGTGCACAAGGGGACCTTGGTGGCCTCCTGAAGCTCTCAGAGCATGTTCCACCATGTACATATCCCTCTATCCTTCTGGTGTTCCCCTATCCATATAAACCTCTCCCCACTGTAAATATGGCAGGGCTTGTCCAGCAGCCATGTAAAGTCCAGAGGCCCTGAAACTGCCTTACACTTTTATTTAATGACTTTCTGTTGACCATTAAGCTTAATATTTTACAATCTGTATACCTATATGTATATAGCATATCCTTTATACATCTGTATATATGTGTATACATGTGTATATATGAAGTGTATCTATATATAAATAGAAACCCCTGCGTATTTGTGTACCAGAGATCTCCAGGTAGTAATTTCAAATACTCCTGAAGATTCTTCTTGGCGTGTTCCTGCCTGGCCTAGATCAATCCATATACACAATCTTTATAGGTCAGTGTGCTGATTAACATCCTGGATGGAGAACCTGACCATCCCAGAAACTCCTACAAGAGGTTCCAGCTGCAAAATTGACAGAACTGTACGTAAGTAAGACACAGGCAAACAGCCAGTGTAAACTTTCCATGCAGTTGCAGAATTGGCCATAGTTAAGGTAGTTTTGTGAGATGTTTTGTATGTTGTATCAGGGTGATGGACCTTGTATGCACTGGAAAGATCACAGAGGAGCACATGAGAATGAGAGAATGAGGATTCAACTTAAAAATCTTCATTATTAGCAACAAAATGGTGAACATTATGTTGCTTTAAGTTTGTTTAATGAATGGTTTAAAAATTCCTTTTCCTGGCCTAGTCTGAAATGTCTTAGGTGTGTGTCTGCTGCTAGAAATGGTTTTAAAAACCCTGGCCTTTTCAAAGTCTATTTTGACTTTTAGTCCAGCAGTGCAGACATTTTTGGGCAGGATGTCTATGAAAATTAAGATGTACTAAACACCAGTGCTGGTTGGCAAGCCAGGTTGTCATTTGGCTTCTGTTCAGACTAGCAATTCACCTGGTAGCAGCTTCAGAAAGGAGATTTTTACCCCCCTGAAGCTTCTCACTTCCACAGGAGTATAGTAAGTGTCTTTTAATAAAAGAGGTGGTGAAGTCGTGTCTGCTGATACACTGCTACTAAATACATGTAAGAAATACAATTCTGGACAATCAATTTAACTCACATACAGAGAAATGTTATTAAATGTGTATGGGAGGTGCTGGTAGCTGGTCAGATTTCTCCAGCCTTTTTTATTCTTTCCCCAAATACTGCTGACCCTCCTATGCCTGTTTTCCTTTCTTTGAATCCTGCAGCCCCAGACAGGTCATGGCACATATCTTTCTTCTAAGGAGTAATCCCTTATGAAACTACACCCTAATTTGATACACTTATTTTGGTTTTTATTTATTTTGGAAGTGAAGGAAGGAAATTCATTTAAGGCTGATTCCATTCCATTCATAGTAACCACATAGCAATTTCATATGCTTAAGCAATCCATTTTCAAATAACACCTTTAATTCAGACTAATTTTGTTGAAAGTCTCTGTGTAGGCAAGCTTAAAAACTCACTTGAATAACTATTAAGAAAATAAGGGAAATCTAGAATAATAGACACACAAAATAGGCAAAATTACATCCTTGAAGTCCATTTCATCGCAGTAAAATTGAAGACAAGAAAATTGCATATGTACATATATGAACAGAACTGCTCTTTACCCTGATGTAATGCAGTAATAGATCACAACTAATATACCAAATTTCTCTTTATTTAAAACCACTGTGAAAGAGCAAAGCATCAGGAATAATTAGAATGCTTTTACTCAATCAAGAAAACACGCTGACAAAATGAAGATTGCAGTTAAAAAAAAAAAAAGTCATGAAGATTGTTTCAATATTGTTGTAATTGAGCTAGTCAGGATCTGAATCAATCATGCCAAGAAACTGAGTCATGAACATCTCAATGGAATGTCCTGCGTATTTTATAATGGTTCTTAGCTAAGGCCAAGAACTGTTTTAGGGGGCTCCTGTGTGTGTTTTCATTTGCAAATAGCTGCTTATTTAACATTTTAATAAATTAACAAACCACTTCATTAGGAACTGAAGTTACTTTTCTGTAGATGAAATTGAGCAAGAAAGCATGCATAGAGCAGCAAGACTACTTCATTAGGTTGTGAGAGACTCAGATTCATTTCCTCACTCTGCCTAGTGCTGAGAAGTGATTTGAATGTTAGTTCTGCCACCCGAACATTTTCCAATGTAATCTTCTATCTAAAATGAATGACTTCATTGATATAGTCTGTCAGATTTCTGTTTTCTCTGGCCTTGTGGTAAGCAAGAGGGAGACTAGAGATTTAATTCCTCGTCCTTTTGTATTTGAATCTAATGGTTGCCTTCTTGGTTTTTTTTTGGTATGGACTTTGCACCTGTGTCACAACCCAAGCTGGACTCTCCAGGGAGGGGTTGTGGAAAATCCAGAATTCACTTGGGTTAAATAAGGATGAAAAAGCACCAAATGATCAGTTAAACATTTTATTTATGGTAGAAGCAACCTAAACTTGGAAGGCGTAAGGTCATGGTGTAGTTTCTATTAAAATGTTTGCAAAGCTAAGAAAGAGAGAGAGGAAAGCTAGAAAAGGGGTGGGGGAGGGGGGAGAGAGAGGTATCACCACCCTTGGATCCCACAGTGAAGCTCTCAACTGGTGATCCTGACAGTTGGGGTGATCCTCCAGTGGTGGGCGCGTGCCAGGCTCCTTGCGTCTGCACCTTTTATGATCCAGTTCCTGCCTTTTCACGTCAATCATGTCCCTCTTGGTTTTCTGCGCAAAGCCCCTAAGGACTTGTTCTTCTGCGCAGGTGAGATTATGGGTGGTGGTCATGAACTCCTTCCCCAAATAAGCTCTGGAGGCCCCTTGGTTATGTACAGTACATTTTGCTTAGCTTATCAGGGCTCAGGACTGCGCGTCGTTTGACACGCCTCTGGTGTCCCATGTATGCCAAATCTCTCACATGCAGCGTTACTATGTGGAGTTTATCTTCTCAAAGTACCTTGCAAGCAACTTCCATCCCTCACTATGCAGGACTTATCTTGCCACAGTGCCTTGCAGGCAAGTTCCACTTCTTCACTCAGCTGCAAATCCCAGGCCCGGCCTCTGTAAGTTTCTACGGCAAGGGGTGTTTGAGGCATTTAACTATGTTCAATCTCTCACACACCTGTCTTCACAATGTTTTTCTATGACAGGCTTTGAAAGATGTGACTTTTCACCAGATTTGGAATTGAATGCTTGCAGACACTATATATTTTGAAGGCATTTCCTGCCCATCTGTAACCTAGAAATACCTAGTTATCCCTAAAATAATGTATGATATAGAAAAGGTGAAAAGTTTTTATTTACCCCAGATGTGTAAGCTTCCTTTCTTTATTATCCCCTTTCTAGAGGTTGAGCTGTTATGCTTATGTTTATTTAAATAACCATATCAGAGACTTTAAAACCCTGAGATGAGGGATATTCATGCGAAGACTGTTCACATCCAGAAGTAATCCTTTGTAGATTATCATTATCAAAGACT
Organism: Egretta garzetta; assembly: GCF_000687185.1. NCBI lineage: Eukaryota > Metazoa > Chordata > Aves > Pelecaniformes > Ardeidae > Egretta > Egretta garzetta. The sequence continues at coordinate 247,737 of NW_009259427.1, read as the reverse complement.
CCTTTGTAGAAGTATCATATCTTTAAATTGTAAGAGTAAATCCGGGCAGTCCCAAATACATGAGGGAAGCAGTTACAGGGAGTTAGCATGAACTACAAAGTGGTTCTGTCAGAGAATCAGCAGCTAAAACAATGGGTCAGCAAGCAGATGTCTATGATATTTTGGGGGGAGTAGAAAGGGTATGTGAGACTACAGATATTAAGAGGCTTTTTTGTTAGTGTGCTTGTATATGAAATATTTCATTCATTAATTAAAGATCAAATCAAATTAATTTTATGTTTGTTAGCCCACACTATGTTTT
>NW_009259427.1:215841-246957 GCF_000687185.1 Egretta garzetta | reverse complement strand
GACACATCTACCAGATGCATCTATCACCACGGCCACAGGTGGTTATCACTTGAAAGAGGTCAAAGGAGGGGGGGTCAGAGACGAGGGGGGGGGAGCACACCGTCACACTCCATGTGCAGACTTCATGTTATCCACTGTGACTAAAACAGTCCTGCAAATATCCTAAATACACCAAAAATTGAGTTTTCAGTGTGTCGTGCCATTCACTCTGAAGTACTCAGCAGTTTTGGCCTTAATCTCTCAAGCCTTCACTTTGCAGTATATTGCACAGTGCAGAGGAAAAGCTACTAATTCACAGACGCACATGTATAACCTTTAAACCAAAGTGTTAATTGAATAAAATGACTGTGGGGAGCTAGTATGCACCAAATTGATTCCTCATTGAATTAATTCTACTTCATAAATAAAATTTAGTCTTAAAGGCGGATAAAAATGACAAGGCCAGTAAACCCAGATAATACCTTCAATTTAAACTCTCCTAATACCTAGCTGTTGTGTAAAAGTCAATTAGTCATTGTCAGACATATTTTCTCAAAATATTCCCCTTGGAAAATATATTTAAAGGATAACTGTGATTGGCATGTGGTATCAACAGATGGATGTTATTTTTCAAAAACAGAACTTGCAAGTGCAATGGGAAAGAGCTTGATGAATACTATAGGTCAACATTTTATAATGAAGTTCATACAAAAATGTAGTTTAGAAAAAAGATATTTACTCAAAATATTTCAGAAAAAGGGAGGAGTTGTCTATTTTTTCTCATTTTTTTTTCTCCTGTCCATTTCTATTTTTAAATGTTATTTTGCTGCTTAGCATAAACATGCTGAAGAATCTATGCACACATGCTCAGTACAATATAATAAATAAATAAAACCTAAAAAAAAGTAAACTTTGCCCCAGATATACTAGAAAGTAGAAATTCAATATTATTTACATTTGAATAAAGAACATTTTCAAATTAACCTTTCATATCTGCAGCTGAGGATAAAACTCAATGTCATCCATATATTCACAGTCTGTAATGTTTTGATGAACAAACGCTAGACAGCAGCTGCATAAGGTCCAGGTCTCTCCCTTCTATAGTTGGAGACATGATCCTGATCAGGTGCTTAGATGTCTTCATCTTAGAAGTTCCCTGTCTTAAAAATTAGGTTCCTATTGGCAGAAGGAGTTGACATTCAAGATCATTACAGTAGAACGTAGATTCTACATTAAGTATCAGGCACCTTACAAGTGGCCTTGTAACTCAGTTTTCCTCTGCAATTCAGTGGGTTCCTTCCTTCTCCAGAGCCTCATGGCCAGACAATGGTCATGGATCTCAGTTACAGTCTGCTGACAAGATACCTCGGGTATTTCCAAAGTTGTGAGAAGCATTACCATGACTCAGCGACTGAGTGAAGCGTGCTAGGCTTATTGAAAGGTGGCTTTCTAGCCACAGAATGTCATCAAAGACCTTTTCCCTTTTATGTGATGTTTTCATCACACATATGCCTGTGCCTATGGGCTCTGTCCTTGTGGCCAGACACACAGAATGTGTGTACATACACCCCATTGATGGGTGGCAATGTCAGAGTCCACTTCTTAAATATTTGACAAAAGAGGCTGATAGTCTCTGAAGACTGTCCTAAAATACTTCACGCTGAACAGGAAAACACCTGACTATTGAAAGCAGTGAACTGACTGTTCTCAGCTCTCTGGTCTTCTTTGTCTTAGTCAAGGTTATTACACAGCTTCATCTTTGTAAAATCTTGGTAGATCTGTATGAACAGGCTCCAAACTTTTTACACCAACCCCAGAGAGGAGCTTCTCCCAGATGTTTTTTATAGTCACCTTATGATTGAGCACTTAGTAAGAACATATGAGACTTAAGTTTGATTACTTTCTCTGTCTGCATCAAGCACATATATATTTTCTTGACAGTGAACTAACCATCAGGTTAGGTCCTTCTCCTCTCTAGAGGACAGAAGGAATATGCCCTTTACTCACTTTACCAAAGGAAGGACACTGCAGGAAATGTCATAAGATCAGAAGGATACAATTTATAAGGGAGCATCAAAGAACGACAATGGTCAGAGCACTTTTTCCCTCTCTCTTTCAGAAGAAGGGAAACTTGATTTTGACTTTACTTACCAGATCTTTTCCAGTTCTAATGGGAACCTAGTTAGATCAGATGTAAACAGTGGCACTTCATTTCACCTTAATGATTCCAACTTTTTGGGATTTGCTCTCACCTAGTTTCACCTGGAGACAACATGGTTTCCCTCTTTCCATGTAATGAATTCTGCAACTTGCTTTCTGATTAGGGTATTCTTTAGAGGAACAAAAAATACAGGCCTGACCCTCTTTAATTAAAAGAAGCTACCAAACATGATTTTACATTTTGGGTCTGATGAACCATCCCTAAGTTTGGGCCAAATGACACAAATAATGCCAGCAGCAGCAGCAGCTTTTAATTTTGATGGACATTGGATGGAACAAGTGCTGTTGGACTGCAATAGGCAATCCCCAGGTACCCCTTCTGAACTGGCACTCTCTGGCTCATTTTCTGATCTGGCTGTGCATGTGCCTCACACAGCTCTTTTTGCTTTTTATCTCTGTATTAGTTGTAGGTCATACAGATGACATTTTTCTGAAATTTCAGCCAGTATTTTAACTTAAATGAGCATGACTTCAGCTTTACCTCTGTTTATTCAAGTTCCTGGAATAAGGGAAACATTTATGAATTGGGCCAAATTCTGACCTCACTTATTTGGACATAAGACAAGACCAAATCCATTGACCTACGTTTGACCAGTCTAAACAGAGCTGAATGTTGGCCGATGTGGACAAAAATTAAAACATCATACTTTATAAAATAAAATACAAAACTTCATATTGTGATAAGTACACTCAATACGTGCCTTATAACTCTTATAAATCTGGTTTGGCGGAAAGAAAGGCCCAGAAATGGTACACACAGAAATTCAAAGAATTAAGAGAATGAAGAGAGGGTGGATCTAAGTGAATAATTCTCAGCAAAACTCTTATTTATATAATTTTCTTTTTTTAAGTATCTGTTTATGAGAAGACCTTAAAATAATCTGATATATTTGATGTCAAATAACATAAAAAAAAAAAACAAAAAAACCAAGAACTTTTCCCTTGTTTAAAAAACTGATGAAATGTTTGGTGTGAACATTCACACTGGAATTTGTTTTTAGCTGGTGAGATGCAAAGCTAAGAGCTGTAGAACTGGATGCAGACAGAGGAAGAAAAAGGTAAGGACAACAGCAGAAATGAAAAACAATCGGGCAGAAATAGTGAGAAGAAGTGGAAATAAAGACCCTTAACCTTTCTCTGAATGTTCCCTTGCTTTTAATATCTATATTCTTACTGGATTTCTGTGAAAATTGAACAAGAGAACAAAGACTGAATCTGATACATTTTATTGGGCAGTTTTACATTCTTCTTTGATTCAATGTTATATTATGTGGATTTAAATAATGAAGACAACCATTATGAATGCCTAATCTTCCCCATATATGTAGAAAGTATCCAATACTGTATGGAATATTCTCTTTGGTTATTATCGCCATTTTTCCTGTACAGTTAAATACAGGTATTGTCACAAAGTAAATCTGACAGAATTATAAATACAGATAAACAACAAAAGTATTTTTAATTTGCCAAGGAATTTTGTGTTATGACCTTTTTATCTTTTACTGGAATATAGAATCAAGAAATGCCCATTCAAATAAAGGACTGCAAAGAAATAAAATTTAACCATTACATTTTTTCCCCATAGAAAATCTTAACTGTAACAATTGCGTAATTCTGATCTGGGAATTTCTAATAAAACAAAAAAAAAAATGGGGAAGAGGAGGTATTTCACATTCTCAAACAACTGACCAAGCTCTTCACCTTATTTTCTTTCTAAGCAAGCTTTGTCAAAAAGGTTTACTTTCAAAGACTTTCTGTTTTTTTCATTTTATTGTGAAGTTTCTGTGCAGTTCTAGTCGCAAATTTGTTTGACTAAGTTAATTTATTCACTTGAATAGATACTTCTCAGATCTTTTTCCTCCTGCCTTATCCAAAGTGGAAAATGGAACAAAGATTAAAAAAGTCATCGTGATCCAATTATAATGATCATTCTCCTAAAGGAGGGAAAAGAATGTCTGTAGTACATGCAAGTACAGCCTGAACACCTGGAAAGGTGGCTCCACTTGTTTAACAGGCTAGAGGAGAGACAGAGGTTCCCTCTATTCTGTGTGCAAGGAGAAGGAGAACACTGTTTCCAGCCCATCCATATGTAGAAAAGTTTGGGAAAATGCTTGGTTATCCTAATACTGTAGTTTATCCTAGGATTCAATTCAGAAATCCAAGTTGTTTCAGCTTTTTTTTTTTTTTTTTTTATAATCCTCACTTTAGTTTAACTCATTAATTTCATTTCCAAGCACATTCTTTTCATTTCAGCATTTTGTTTTAAAGGTAACAAAAACTGTGTAGCATAAAACATCAGAACCCAAATTTGTCACCTTGTTTCTCCTCTGTGAGCTGTGGGATAGCATACAATTGGGAAGCAGAATTGAAATACCTCCATTAACACAGTACTGGTGGTTTAAAATCCATTCTTGTCATCAGCAGTTTTTATTTATCATATTGGACTACAGCCCAGATACTCAAAGGTCTTTGAGTATGCAACGCTGATTGATTTCACAGCAAATAGTTGCTTTCAATAACACTGAAATACCTTTTGAAAAATATGGGCTTCATTCCTGCCAGAGCCAAGTCTCTGTAGGACAGAAAGAATCCCAAAGCTCAACAAGCTTTGCATCAGTTCTGCAGAGTTTTGTTGTTTCAGAGCAATAACCTTTAGCTTTATCACAACTCCTTTAGGGAGTGCTTTCCAGATACACACTCTCCTGGGTGCCAATTGGCTTACACTCTTCATTATTCTGCTGTTACGGTGCAAAAATGCAATTCATCCTTTCTTAAAGAGTCTTATTTTGAGGGAGCTCATAGACATTCAGTTGGCTGAATCCACTTCCTTTTTCTTTTCTTCATATGGAGTGTGGTAAAATTGAGTGGCACAGCTAACCGTAGTATTAATAGCCAGACCTTCAGCTAGTGTAACTCCAGTAATATCAATGAAGCTAAACTAGTTGGCACCATCTGATAACCTGGCCTGTTATGTCTTAGACAGAAAGGCAAGCTGTTTACCACATTTTGATCTCTTTCTGTCCTTCAAGACCTGAGTGACTTAACAACATGTGCAACACCTGCAGACTTGTCACCATCCTTTACTCTTTCTGCATTATATATTCGCAGCTCTCACTTTAATTTTACCTCAACAAGTGGGACGTGCAAGGGAAGACATTTCAGTGGCTAATACCCTTGTGCTTCTCAGTCAAGGGATGATGAGACTTAGACTCACTGGAAAGTTGGAACTAATCCCTCTGTTACGACTCTTTCTATCATCTGAAAGATTCTGGAACTTAATGCTGGTGATTAACTTTCAGACAATGTTGCTGAGCCTTGTTAGAAATTTCCTGTTGAATCTTTTCATTCTCTGTAACAGTGTTAAAATTATAATTTTTCAGAAAAACTGAAAGAAAGCAGGAGTGGAAATCCTATGGGACGTTATTGATCCCATCACTAGATTGGTCTACATAATAATCAAATCTGTTTCTGGAGATCAGTGATCCTGAAGAAGATCTAATAGAAACAAAATAACGTCAAGACTTTCAAGGCTTGCCAAGGAATTAATATTAACAATGGAAATCAGACATCAAAAATCCCCAAGATGCCCTGGATTACTTCTGCATAAACATCAGTTCCTCTTAAATGTATTTTACCTCCATTCATATTTCTTCAGTAAGGTACACTGTCTATCAGTGAGTGTTTCTGGTTCTGATGAATAAAAAAGAAAACGTTGCTCACACTGCAGCTTCAAAGGAAGAATGGGTCATAGGGCAGGAAAAGACCTCTTAGGTCAATGAGATTATTCCCCTGCCATCAGAGACATATGCATCCAAATCATGCACCCCCACTAACAGCATAAGCTATATCCTTATTTAAACTTAAAAAAATCCTGCTATCTAACTATAAGTTTCCAAATGCATAGTCTAAGCCAGAACAGGCTGAAATACTCTCTAATCACTCTTTTCCTCATTGACTGGATAATTTAAATAGAGATTGAAATGACTGGAGGTACCTAGAAGATTAGCATAGACTAATCACCTAATTTTTAGTTGGTCAGCATTACTGGTCATGAAAATTATGTCATAAGTTTTTTATCCAAACTATTGATAAAAAACTAGTTCAGAAGTTCATTCCTTAGATGTATTGAAATCCTTCTTATACTTTATGGCTTGTTTTTTGTGGCTGCCATTTTTTTTTATTATTTTTAGTTTTTAAAAAATATTTATCAACACTCAATCAACACAAACAATTAAGATGCTCCCATGGGATGGAGAAAATAGCTTACTGATGCTGAAAGGACCTGCACCCAGTGTCTTCATATCAGTAGATAAAACCACATGGCTCACTTAGCAGCATATCCCATCCCAGTTTGAGAAAGCAAAGGGCAGAGTCAGAACCACCACCTCTTCCTCTATTGGCAAGATGAATAACCTCTTGCTTCTTCTGCATGCAACCACAGTCACCTGCCTAACCAGAGATTCAGAAGCAGATTATAATGGTCACACCCAGCCTTAGTTCAGCACTGTGTGCATAGTTATATCTGCTGTATTCTGAAGAAATCATCCTGCATTTTCCCAAAAGTGGCATTGATTAGTGATCGAGGTGGATAAGGAGATCATTTTTCAGGTGAGTTTATCACTCTCTTATTACAGTATGGGTAGTAGAAGATGGTTTGCAATGAGAAGAGAGTTATGATGTGAAGACGTCTTTCTTTTTAAGGAACATCCACTAAAACCTACCTGTTAAAACCAGTTGATGAGAAGGCAGCATGTGAGATATGCCCAGACACCATTCTTCCTCATGGGCTCTTTCTTTAGATGTTTATTAACTTGCCTGTTACATTAAAGACTCCTTGTGGTTCTCGGCTGTAAATCAAAGTTCTCCTTAATCACAACCTAAGAACACCCCAGAGAGTTTCCCTGTTGTGTGATGACAAGCAGCAGTTTATCCAAAGCTGCACATCACCCTCATGTACATTGTGGTACCTGAGAGATTTGCAAGTAAGGAGCATATAAATTAAAACTTAAAAGCTATTAATAAGAACTGGTGGTGAATCAAAATCACTTTGAAATCAGTAGAGTTTTGTGGCAAGTTCAGCCAGCCTTTGATCAGGTTCCTAAAAACAAAGCAAGATGATGTGTTAATGTTGAAAATTGTTTTGACATTTCCTGGCTAATTGTAAGGAATAGGTTCATTGTAAATGTTATTGAAGGTAAATGCTTTCAGTGATCATCGGTATGGTGTATATGGCTTTTTATAAGGAATTATTACTGACCAGTTGTCCTTGAATAAAATAAGTTGTGGATTCCCTTCTTGGCTCTGTCTCTCATTTCCTGGGAAAATCCTTTAATCTTTCTGTGTCTCAACATCCTAATTAATGAAATGGGATAATTGATGGTGACTACTTTGAGATATATTTATTAAAAGCACTATGAAGAAGCAAGTCCATACTGTTCAATTGATGGGGAAATCTGCTCAAAAAATCACAATAGATGTCTTTAAACATCCTGTATACACAATTTATTTCATTCTGTAGCAAGAAGACAAAACAAGCAGGCAGTTATTAGTGAGGATGAATCATGTGCTAAACTGAATCATGTGCTAAATTTTCCTTGATAACAACTGGTTGATGAGACTTCCCGTTCTCTGGTAAACATAAACAGTGTTTTCTTGAATTTTATCTGCCTTCTGAAAAACAGGGAACAGAATAGCCCAGAGTAGTTGGTGACAATGGATAATGAATGCTAAATATCATAATAGTGTGTGTGTATGTATATGAATTCAACACTCTGGAAACATGTTTCAGAATTGCCTGGTAAGAAATGCCAAACAAATAAACTTTCTCTGCATTTGGTGCAAAATCTTCTTTCCAGTCCAAAATCTCCAAGTCACAGTCAAATTTCCAAAGGGAAATTTGCAAGCTACAAGATTATCACATGTGTCGAAGAAACCATTACTGCTCCAACCACAATGTCCTATCTTAGTGTAATTGGCTATCTTGCTTCTACTCTATTATCATTATTTAGTAACTAAACAGCATGTGGAAATGTTTTATCATGATGATTTAAAACAGCATTTTCACTGAAATTCTGTAATGAAAGATGAGCCACATGGAGTTTGTTTTATGTTTAGTCATTTAAATAGAGAACCATATACCTCAACAACTATTATCAAGCTTTTAGTTGGCTCTTTTTCACCAACTTTGTTGTTGTTGTTGATGAAAAGAAACTACACTTTGTCCTTTATAGGAAGGAAGAAGAACTATCTGATCATGACACTGATTCAAGAAAACTGACTTCCATTCTCAGTTCAGCAGTCTACTTGTGTGAGCCATTTAAATTGCTCTTTGCCTAAAATTTTTATTACAGAAAATATGGATGGCAGTTCCCAGACAATCAACGGTAAGTGTAACCCCACATTGCTCTAGGTTCATTAAAAACCTCGTCACCAGTGGTATAGAATATCAAAGTCCTCTGCGTCAGCTTCTTCTCTGTTTCAGTATTGCATGGCTGAAAGACAATAAATACTGGTAAAAATAAGGTAGAACCAGCCTCTGAACACAAGATAAATTTTCCCTGTTTTCGGAGGTGAATCCTATGAGTCATCTGAGATCCACATAGCTCCTAAGCAAACAAAGCCTGTGTTTACTTAGAACTTGGTCCAAGTTTGCCAAGTTTGGGATTTTGAATATTGGATAAACTCCAAGTTTGTAACAAAAGGAAAGGTCGATATCTTTCACGCTCCACATAATATCTATCTATGGATTAGCAGGAATATCTTATTATATTAGAGAACTAAGAATAATGCAGAATGCATAATCAGTGCCCAAATATCTTCAAAGCCAAGTTCTCAGACAGTTTTCAACCAGATTCTGATTTTGCTTACTGTTAGTCCCACATATATTCATGCATGGACCTGTATCTTTTTTTCTAATTGAGAACTACAAATACCTCAGTATGGACAGGTGTTTTAAGCCCTGCAAACCTGGAAACCATAATCCTCTGTTTGTTTGTTTCCACTCTGTCCTAGTTATTTTACATGCCTATTTTTGAAATATTTAAGTGGAAAAAAAAATATCCACACTCAAAGGTTTCTAAGTCTGTGGAAAAATGCCACTAGTGTTTCAATTTCTATGGCTTAAGTTTATCTAGTGTTCCAGTGCGTAAATCTCCTATCTTCACTGTATTGTACAGAGCTTTTTCCATGCAAATCTCTCCATCATCCCCTTCTCACAGCTAAGTAGTTGCTGCATTCAAAGCCAGGTCTGCCATGTCTCCCTAAATACCCCTTTCAGGACCAATTTGTAAATCATCCTGGCAAAGCTCTGTGGACACCTTGTGTATGAAATGCTACCTCATCCTACTGTTTTAGGGAACTTCGCTTGTTCTATGCAGCTGTGAGAGCAGTATTAAGGAAGCATAAGTTATGCTTTTGAGCAGGATGAGCTGATTTCCTGACATGTGCATGGGTTTGCATAGACAAGTATAATGAAAAATCCAGCAGAGCACTCGTGGAATCAAAGTGCTCTTATTTTCCATATCTCTTGCTTTTCTGGACAGCTCAGGGCCAACAGAATCATGTTGATAATTGTATATCTCCTTCATCTCCCAGCTGGCTAGCTGAAACTCCTTGTGTCCCATCCGGGTCCTTCAGTCACTGGCTTTGCATGTGCCGTTCATTGTACATGGTTATAGCACCCCCTTAAACAGTTGTCCATTTATTATGTGCTGAATGTCCATTAGCATTGCAACAAATTCTGCCTCCTGGGCTTATGGTTATACCTAGCTCAATATATTATTTTATTGGTATTATTTTTCCTTCATTTTAGTTTGTAAAAATTTTGAAGAAGAAATTACATCCTTTTTTGCAAGGCCTGAAGAATGTGTCCCCTATGTTCGTGTCAGCGGCAAAATGGATAAAATGTATGCCACAGGTGGGTTCAGCTCTAATTCTAAAGTCATGCTAAAAATGGTCCTGTTCTGCTTAGTTAACTGGTAGGCTGGTGGAACTAAGAGCTTTTTGTTGTGCTAGCCATATTGTCTCCTCATGTGCTACTAGCTAATGATGCCAGTCTTAATTACAGCAGCCTGATAAGGTTCCTACTCTCAGGACAACCATTAGATCATAACAGCACTGTAAAAATGCTTATTTCCAGTAAATTAAGAATAAGAGTTCCCTGTCTAAGATGAATTGCTCTTTCTAGAAAATATATATATTGAACATTACCTGCACATTTACTGTTTGAATGCAGAGTTATATCTATATGAATAAATTAAATAGATTCAAATCATACGCTGGCACTGGAATCTGTATGCACAGAACATCGTCTTTTCATGTTGTTAAACTTTTAGACTTGAAAACACAGTCCCCACACAGAAGTTGCCTTCTGGGAATAGTACCTGGCCCGTATTACCTCCCAGAAATGTATCCTGAGCATGCAATTTGGCCTGGGTCAAACTGCACCAGGTATCTCAGTTGTCACCTAAAGGATGGTACCCTGATACTCTCTCACTGAGTGGCCATATGGGTGTACGTTGTATAGACAAGGTTGTGTGCACGCGCACAATTACCAGCTCTAGGCAGTAGATTTCTTGCTGCATTTTAAAGCTTGTAAACCAGACAGATACTGCTTATTGACAAACACTAACTTCACTGTGTCTCTGAAAAGTAAAGAAACTTCGGTGAAAGCCAGCTATGTAAAGACATTGGAAGAGAGGGTTTGCTTAAACAAGAATTGCCACATTCGCTCTAGTAGATGTGTTGATGACAGCAATGGTATGTTTTTACACTTGTCATGTTGTTTGAGGTGATGCGCATTACTATATCATGACAATGTTTTTCATTCTGTGTAGTGCAGAGACAAATGCAGTTCTTATTCCAAACATTTCACTAATTCTAAGATTTTAAAAGGAACTACAATAAAATCATTGCCCGTTTCTCACTGACAATGGTGTTCACAGATTCTGCAGCTCTTTCTCACACTGCCTGAGTATTTTTCCCTCATAAAGGCAAGTAAATTTGTTGCCCACTTTATTTACATCAAAAGAGGTCTGAGGTCTCAAGAAAACCATAAATAAATAAATTTATCTCAATAAAAACAAGAAGTTTGATGGCTATGCTTCTGCTAGCACTTTAATCCAATTAATTCACTATAGAGATAGTGTTTTATATATGCTGGCTCTGGAGACCAGTACCAGTGCTGGTAAAATTAGTGCATCAAACAGTGCCAAGGAGTGTTTCTAGATAAGGAAATATAATTGTTCATACTGTTAAAATGCATCCTGTGACAGTGCTGAACTGTGCCAGCTAGCAGTCTCCCAAAAACTGTTGGGCATGCTTTAGGAGTTAAGATGAGCCAGGAATCATTCCCTGAATACAATTTACATGCGGCCATGTGGTTTTAGAGACTAAGATAATTTATAGCGTTAGTGGAAGACACCGCATGCCAACTGGCCTCGGACCCAGAGAACAGCCCTGGCAGATCTAGCGTAGGAGTCTAGTCCTTGCCAGTGTGGACAAGGAGAGCTGTACACTCACTTCTAGTGGTGTGACCCAATGCCAGCACCTCTCTGTGCTGCAGTTACCAGGGTTGGAGAGAGGGGAAGAGCTACCGCTTTTCTCATTGCCCTGTTTGCTGGTGAAGTTGGGTTCGAATTTGATAAGGCACTGCTGTACCTCACCTGCATACCTGGTCATATCTCCTGGCCATATCATCTACCACAGTATTTCCTGCTCTTTGTTCTGAGCAAATTATTTGGAATTTTCTTCCTCTTCATTCTCCTTTATTTTCTTTGAAATGCAAGCCAATATGGGGGCAGTAAATAAGGAAAAATACCCAGGGTATGGAGAGGAAACATTCTGAAAAATTAAGTTCACACAAGGTAAATTCCTGGAAGCACTCAGATATTTATGTCAGTGCAGCAATGATAACTACCGGCTCCATATCTGCCCAGGAAGCATATTCCTCCTTATCCCATATCCAGTGGGTATTTTCTGTATCTCTGTCATGTCTTGAAATATCACTTTCATTTCTAAGTGCAAACCATTTTTTATGGTCCTTCTGGAGCTACTGAGCAGTACTTCAACCTAACCAGAAGAGAAGAAGCCTTGCCAGCACTAATTAATCACCCCAGTAGAAGTTGTTTTCAGAATATGGCACTGCCTTTGTTAATAACATTTAGGAAAAGCTGTCTGGAATTTCTGTCACCATGTTAATTTTTGACAAATTACCCCAGGATCTTGGTCAGCCTACTCTGTCGGCTGCATCCTTATTGAGAAGGCAATGACTAGCTCAAGTCTGGCTTTAACAACATCAGGTCCTCCCACTGACACAAGGAGGGGAGTCTGTTAGTGACAGTAAAAGGAACACAGCTGAGAGATGAAGCATTGTCAGTAACAGCAACAACACTGTTGCAATAAGCAAGATAGATACTTAACAGTCACATATCATAATTCTGACTGACACACCTGGACTAGTCCAGCTGACATGCTTACTCCATCAATTTTGTGACACTGCCTTATAGCCAGTATAGCCTGGTAAATACGATTACAAATGTGAATGTTATCTTCATTACAATAAATATTGCAATTTCATATTGCAGCTTTTCTGTTAGTATTTTTATTGAAATACCCAGTCCTATATGTAACTTCAAAATATAAAATGTGTGTTATGCTAGCGTATGATCTTGGGTCAGATGAAATGTACCCCAACTTTCCCATTAACTTTTAAAACAGAGGATCTGATTCAATAAAAATATTTGGCTATGTTCACAGGAGACTACTGTTGCAAATTTTATATAAGTAATATTTATTGGATGAATAAATAGGTGGAAAAAACCCCAAACCAAATATTCCAAAACAGATAGTGTTTAAGTGCAAAGACAACATAGACAACATGGGGTGGGGGAACATAAGATCTAAAGTCAAAGGGTAAGAAGAAATTCTCAAGCTTTTCTTGAAAACATCTAACCCTGATCACTTATCTCTCAGATCAATCAGTCCAGGAAGTTACATCACAGAATCTCTGAAATTCATGAATTTCCAGCTAAAAATTAGTTTGCTATCTTACCTCTGTTGATCCTAATGTACAGATATTCCAGGACTTTACAGTTTAATAAATTAGGTCCTGATTAAAAGAAGCCTTTAAAAATGTCAGGTACTGCATTACCTGGAATTAGGGGAATAAAATGACCTTTTTATTTTCCTTCAGTATGATTTACTGTGAATATATTTGATTCAATGACAAAAGCTGGGCAACCCTTCACTTAAACAGGGGTAGACATACCTTCAAGTTCTGCCAGACACCCATGGCCTATTCAACAAATTACTTCCAATTTTCTTCTTCATGTTTCCTTCTTCTAATTGCCAGTCTAAATCTATTCTTATATACAATCACTATAAACAGAGCCATTACCAATTATACAGTCAATTAGTATCTACCATGTTTTGAAAAGGCCAGGCAGAACCATCTCCTTGCATGATGAGTTATATTAACACATTCTTCTCTATCAGTTGTCCACAAGATGCGTTGAATAAATCTCATGATGAGAAAAAAAGGAGCACAGGTGTCATTGGTGCAAGCAACCACTACAGAAGGACAAGAAAAAGAGTCTGAAAGGAAAAGATTGCTATTCTGCTATCCACTGCTGAGCATTTCATGGCCATGAATCTTGAAATGGCATTCTGTAAGGCAAATAAACTTGCAGTACTCATATATTTGTAAAGGGGAAAGCGTTTCACTGTGGGTTTTGAAGTGGGTTTTTTTAAAACTCCAAGTATTTTTTAAAAAAATCAAATTCTGTAATAAATTATATCACTATTAATGTGATGCACAGTTCCACACTAAGTACCATGCTGCTCCCAGTGCTGTCAGCTAAACCACCAAAGAGCAACATTATTTGAAATGTTCATCAAAGAGTGTAGCAGTGATGGTGTATGGTTATCCTACAGCCACAGAACTGTAATACTGCTGAAGTAAAGGCAACCAAGTGAATGAGTAACATGGGACACATCTTTGGGATCCATTTCAACTTCCTAATGGCTCAAGAGTTCCTTTATTTTTCTCTCATTTATACTAAAATAATTAGGAAGAAGTTCCCTGAATCCTCCTTGGTTACACTGATGCATGGCTCATTTAAGCAGAGCCAAGCCTACCTTTTTGTATATTTGCATCTATACAGAGACCTAGTGCCACAAACACTGTGCAAATGTCTGTGTGTGTAAACATAAATATGTATGTACAGACACACAGAAGTATACATATATCAAATATATCTTGGAGTTTAGCACCAAGAAGTTTTGTCTAGAGGATTCTGTACATGCAAAAAGACTGTGTGCTCATACAGACTCTGCAATAAAAATACAATTAAAATTTTATGAATATTTTCATCTTAGGTATACTGAAGTGATAAAGCACAGAATTTGATCTGAGTCATAAACCCAGGAAAATAGCCTTTCCACTGCTGTGGAAAACTCCCTTTTGAAATCAGAAACACCAAGGTGCCCATTAAGAAAAGAATGAATGTCATTGCACAGAAGTAAATAGCTCTCCATGCTTCAGCTTCCTTCTGTAATGGAGGAGCAGGTTATACCCTTTCTGTCATCCACCTTGTTAGGAAAGGAATTGTCTGTGTTTGTGAAACAAATGCCTCCCTTCATCCGCCTTTGTTCCTGATCATGGAAGAGTCATTAGTACTTGAATCCAGGCAGGCAGAATTATTCTATCATCTCTTTCTCCTTACTAGAGCTTCTTGGACCGACCAAAGAATTGTAAAATATCTGTAAAAAAAACTTAATAAAAAGAGTAAGTGTAAATAACACTAGCACTCTGAGAATCGCCTGTGCTTTAGGTCTTCTCACTGCTCTTCCATTTTTCAGAGAATATATTTTCTCGCTCCTGCTATCAGTTGCGAACAAAAAACTAAGGACAAATAAAGAGTTGCTTAAAATATCTCTGTTGTTTTTCATAGCTATTGACAAGCAAGGAAGGTTAAAACTTAGATCTCACTGAAGGTCTGGGTGAGATCACTCATGTGCACTAGGCATAGAGAACACAGAAGAATTAATTCCTTCTTGCTGGATTCCCCCTCCAGCTGCAGTCACCTCTGCCTTTCTACTGACGTGTTGTTCCTAGCTGAGTGAGATCCAGGCTGTTTTCAAGGGCAAAGTCCACTGTTTTCAAATAGGTGCCCTATGCTCTGAAGACAGGACTGAGGAACTCGCAGCTTCTGGAGCCATTCCTAGACACCAGGGAAGTGGTCCTGAATAACGAGTCTGTGTTGGATTTACAACAGTGTCCCAATCTGCATGAACTGTATTGACAGTACCCAAACCATAGTTCTCCTGTTCATCATGAATCATATCAGATTAATAGCTCTGTTCAAAAGGTTTAAGACTATTTATCTTCTCTGTTGTCATCCTCACCTCATCCCTTCTAATGCAGATCTGCCTACTGTCACAAGAATTTGGAACACACATTAGGAAAATGTCAACCATTGTAAGAAGGCAAACCAGCTTGCTTTCTATTGCAATGAATTAGGCATATTTGCATAGTGTGTTACTGTGGCGACTCATTTTAGAACCGATAACATCTTGCAGAGGAATGCCAGTTTCTCTTAATGAGCCAAATGGATGGCTACTCACTGCTGGAAAATACCTGAAAACAGCATATAAGAGTTTATTAACAACCTGTTGATGTCCCACTTGATCAGGAAGCAGAATACAAAGAAGAGCGACCAGATGGTAAAAAGGATAAAACAGGTTATTCAACCTGCTTGAAAGGCATGGAAAGCATTACTTCCAAACGAAAGGCATTAGCTCACCTGATCAAGATGACATCGGGAGAGTTTGTTTGTTGTTTTCTTTTTAAGGTGATACATGTGAAGTGGAAAACATCAGGTAATGAAGAAACCTGAACAAATTGCTTTCCTTTTCAACACATGTGGTGGTGTCAGCCCCAGACAATGAAACAACCTGGTTCTGATGAAGAAAGCAAAAGTGTTGATCCTAATTAGAACAGACAAAGGCATTTTTCATCCTGGATCCCTTGTTTAAAGGTTGACTCTTGGCAAGTATGTGATAGCTCTGTGCTATAACAGCACCAGTTACTAGGGTGTCTATCACATGGGGGATGTGCAGCAAGTTCAGAACAAGACTTCATGCTTGGAACTGAAATGCGTGCCAGAAGCAGATAGGTCATTCTCTTCAAATGATGACAGAATAATTGCCTCCCAGTGGACGGCTAAAATCTGCTGGCAGACCTTTCAGGGATTCTGCAGCTATTGCTTATCTGCCTGATTATTGCTGAACGTAAGAACACCTTAACAGGTTACCCAGGAGTCTTTAGCATGACACTAAACCCAGAAAGTAAGCAATTTTGGAATTTGGATCAAAGACTAAAACTTAACACCAGGAGCCCAAAATGTAAATGACAAAATCCAGAGGTACAAAGATTTTTCAAGAATCTTTCATAGGTTCTTCCTAAGAAATAATGTAAGTAAGTCGTACATGTGAAGCAACCCTTTTTAATTTATTTGCTCTTGGAGCATCTTACATTAGCAACCACTGGCCTCATGTCATTGGTTTTAAGGTGGTATAAAGGACAAATGTGAAAGAAATACGAAAGGAGAGAACATTCATCAAAAATTTAGTTGAACGACTGCCCAGTGGCATTGGGATGACTCCAAATGTAAATGTACATTTTCACACTTTGTTTGTTTAAAGTCAGGGGTATTCTAGTGGTTAGTTTAGATTAAATATTTTTTGTCATGTTGGCTACACTGGAGCACAGAGCGGAGACAGATTTTATGTCTACAGCGGTTTCACAAGGGAAAACAGTGAGGCAGTCCTGTTGTGCAGATGAGTGCTATAAAAAGCTGCTCTTGCAAGTCTAAATGTGGTACTGGGTCTTGTCTTCAGAGTTTGGCATCAAATGGAACATAATGCATTCTGATACCCAGAGTTAATATCTTCACACTTTTTAGGACAGTTTCTAAAGTGGGAAAGAAGGCGAGATACAGAATCAAAAGATAAATCATAGAATAGTTTGGGCTGCAATGTCATCTAGTCCAATCCCCAAATAAATATTTTTCTTCTCTTTTCCATATCAAAGCCTTGTACTGTAAACAGAGCATGGTTTTGATCTGACCAGAAAAGAGAGCAGTTTTATTGTTGCCCGATTGCTGTTTCTGGGGCCAATTGCTCACTACTACTCTGATGTCCCATATACCTCTGCTTGCAATCACAGCCACATATTTGTGATTTCCCTTTCCGTAAGTTTCAGGGAATTGTCTTTTTCCTGCTGTTCCTTGAATGTAACAATATAAAAAGGGAATACAGGTACAACCCTCTGAGAACAGTTTGAAATTCAGCCCCCAGAAAAGTTATGTCTTGACTCTGACACAGTAGGAAATTACTTTGCACTCTCAGCGATTGGGGAAAGACGCTTCGAACATTTATTGCAGCATTCCTGTGTGGGTCTGCAGTTGTTTCTGTGACAAAACAATCTGAAATCTAAGCAAGGTCAGGTACTTCATTTGTACAGAAAGCAGAGCAGACCAATGTGTAATTGTAGACATAAGATGATAGATCTTGTAATGTTCTCATCTTCGTTTGCATTCCTAACGAGACTGTGAAGAAGACCACCTTCATTTTTGGGAGGTCATAGATAGTTAAGATTACTTAATATGATGATGTAACTGATCTTTTGGAGACAATGTTTAAGCTCAATGTCAATGACTTCAAGGAGAAGAAAGAGCTTAAAGAGATTAAACTATCCATTGGGGAAAAAAATAGATTAGGGTTATACATCCAAATAAGTCACAGTGAAGTTGCAAATTCAAATTTCTCTCTTTCCTTTTCTCTGTATACAAATATATATAAAGCAATGTGAGTAAATGCAATCTCAAGGTGCTACACCATTACCTGATGTAAATTATCTCTGCTTCATTGATTTCTGTAAGACTATATACATGTATTATAAAGGGGGACATTAGCTGGTGGTATATTTTCATAGAAAGTCTGTCATCAGTCCATCATACACTCCTACAGTAACTCTTCTGAACTAAATTGCTGGGTAATGCACATTTCAACATATCAGTAGAGAAATGTTTTGAAAAGTTCAGTCAGCATCTAGCAAAAAACCAGAACTCAGTGTAAGAAATAATGTCAAATATTTTGCCAACCAGAACCTTACAAAGTGAGGAAAATGACAATGTGTATCTAATATTCTGAAATATTCAATTGCACACAGCTTCATCTCCAACTTTGTTCTGAACTATCCAGTGCAGAAAGAAGGGAATAAGTTTTATGACTACCATACAGAGTGCTGCTAGTATTCTTTTATTGCTGCTTCATAGCAATATCAACTCCTCTTTTTTAAGTAGTATTCAAAGTGTTTCTGTTTGAGTGGTAAGCTTATAGGCTGCCATGTTTATTCTCCAAGGTGTTTTTCTATGTGATTAATCAAGCAAAGACAGAATCTTTATTAACCCCATTTGCTGGAAAAATAAAATTAAATTTAAAAAAAAAACCAAACAAACCCAAACTCATGTTACAGGACAAAATTAAGTGCACTTCACCTTGGATGATAGTACAGAACTCTTGATACAAAGTGTCACAAATACGCAGTTTAAGATTTCAAGTCCCAGCTGCATGGTGCGTGACTCCAGCTCAAGCAGAATTCAGAGCAGCTATACAGTACCTTTGAAATGTACCATGCTGTTACCAAGATCTTTGTGGGATGCTTTTAGCCAAAGAGCATTTTTTGAACAGGATTCCTCCATTGCCTGCTTCTTTATTTGGATACACAAAGAAGAAGGGAGGGAGATGAGACAATACTCAGCTGCATTTATGTTCCTTTCTGAGTTCCTGCTCTCCCCTCCATTTCTGACAACTGTTTTCCAGGCTGACACTGCAAGAGTGCTGAAGCCTGAGGACTTCATTCCGAATCTGACTAGGAAAATGAATTTCTGTCCTCAGAAAATAACAGTATTTGGAATAAGGAATGAAAATCATTTGAGGGGATTTTTTTCTTTCTGTCCTGCGGAGAAGCAAAAGAGGTTTTTGTAGCTTGTCAACTTCCTCAACTTCCTGCCAACTGAACATGCCTGTCAATTTCACCTCCTGACCTCTTGTCAATTTCATTTTCCGCCAGAAGGCAGAAAGTGACTCCGATGAGAATCTTCCAGGCAGGCAGCCAGAGCCAGGCACTGGTCACCTGCTTTCTCTGCCTCTCCAGTTTTCAGCATCCCCACCTATACCAAGCCTACCTCCAGTTCCCTAATTCCTCATGTGAAGGGTCATTGTCAATCTCATGAAACCATAATCACAATTTTTCAACAGAAATGCCTAAGGACTTTTTTTTCAAATTATTTTCCCCTATAGAGAATTTAGATTATATATTTTTTTCTGAATGGATTGTTCTCTATTTGAAAATCATTCTGCCATAAAACTGACTATCAGCTGTTCCTTCCTTCCTCCTCTAATGCCTAAAAAGGGTCTTAGCTGACTCCAGAATATGCAGGAATGATGCTTCCTAATATACTCAGCATGGCTGCTTGTGTTGGAAATGAGATGAAAGCACTTGAATCATTTTCCTTTTCAAATGGCAGTCTAATTAACATATAGATCAGCTGGCTAACACTTCAATGAAATATGTACGGTACTTGTTATTAAAATACAAGCACTCTTTGAACTTCAGCAGTCACTTGAAAATTTTTAATCTTCCGATTCTGCCTTTGTTTGTAATAGTTTAGATAAGAAATTGGACAGCTAGGGTGCTAAACCTAAGCAATCATTTGGACACTCTTAATGTCGTGGTTGTGCTTCTATTTGTTTAACAGCATATATTATGCATAAGGAATCCCAGTTCAAGGATTTTTCTAAATTGAATGTGTTATAGCAGATGACAGCAAGAGGATTTCTTTCAAAATTAGCTTGTGTCTTTTCAGGCAGAGTGAATTATCCCCAGGTCCCATGAAATCATCTACAATAGCTTTCACTGGCTCTTGGCAGTAATGGTACCTTCTGCTGAGAAGAGCCAATCAACTGGAATATGCTTTTGTTGCCGGACCTGAAAACTGCATAAGACTGGAGCATGATGCATGAAAAACAGGGGAAAAATCCTGAAGTTAGTGTTTCTGCCCACAGACCTGCACATCCTGGATATAAAAGACAGGGTGAGTTTAGTGCTTGATTCATGGTGGGGGAGAGGGTACCTACATGAGCAAACAATTGTTTAAGCCTGTAAATCCTACTCAATAGGTAAGAAAAATTTGAGTCTTGATTTGAGTGCATTAAATAGCCTTTCTGACTAATAAAAAAAGCCCTGATATAAAATTACATTCTTTGCTTGATATTTATGACAGTTGTTGATTTTACTCCAATATAAACGTGGACAACAGATAAGATGACTGTAAAATCAAAAAATTGGTTTGTTTAAGTTCACTTTCTCTATGTACTATAATAGTCTGTGGATAAAAAATGTAGGTCCTTGTTTTGGTTGGTTGGTTTGGGGTGTTTTTTTGTTTTTTTGTAACTGGTTTCAACAATTCCAGTGAACAAATCCCAATGTGTTCATGGAAAAAAAAATATTTGGCTCTTCTTATTTTTCTTTTGTGGATACGAAAAAGTTGATTAAAGTTAACTGTGGACACTTCCAGTGGACATATTTCAGAGCTCACCAAATAGGCAAAGAATTTAATGATGTGCTTAAATTGAAGTCACTGGGATATAGATGTCTGGTAATATTGCTAAATCATGCCCTTCAGAAGTGGTTTTGTTTTTTTTTTTTCTTTAAAAACCAAACTTGGCCTTGATTTTCAAGCTGAATCTTTGTCTCTGGGACCAGTTTCCCTCATAGTCTTCCACAGACAGAATCACAAGGGAAAGTGATGAATGAATGACAAATGCAAAACTAGAGGGACAATTCATTTCACATGTCAAACTGGAGCCTTAGTTTGAAAATACAGCTCTTCAGATGATGAAAAAACTTCCAAAACCCCTAGAAAACGTTAAAATTCAGTCCAGGCTTCTAAGATCTTGTTTTTCCAGATAAACACAAAAAAAAGCACTAAAATATCCTTGCTGAATTTAATCACTCTTCAGTGTCAAATCTTATTTAGGTTTTGACACTGAAAAGAGACTAAAATAAACAACAATAATTTATCTCTCACTTCTGCTAGTCTTCTAGAAGGTGTTCCAAAAGAATAGTCAATATACAACAGATAGACACTAAATATACCCTGAATATCTGGCTGTCTTTTTTCCCTTAGGCTCACTCACCCTCACTGCTGGCTTTGCATTGCTGGCAGCATGAGGACCAGACAGAAGATTGAATGCACACTTACTGCTTTCCACTTTTCCCTCTGAAAATGCAGAAATCACATTATAATAAAGACGGTTAAGACATTGTCCATCAAGTAAATTTCAAGATGGGGAAAAATCCTAGATGCCTCTTTTGTTCCAGCACAAACACAGAGAACACCATATATTTTATAGATATATTTCAATAATCACAAATAATTAATCGAGTCCAAAGTTCACCCATTGGTATGGGAATGATACAACCCTTTTTCCTGAATATATCTTGACTACATTTGAGTCCTGCTCACAGTATCTCCTGTTTGGTCTACCCACATTAGAGGACAGATTACTTAATATTGGGTTGCATGTTTCAAGCTCATAAGAGAATCTAAAACCAAATCTATAAGAGCCAAAGACCAAGAGACCATGTACCTTCCTCCATTGACAAGTAAAAAAAATCAATGTCAAACTTTTGTCCTTCCCAAATGCAGACCTTTTATTTACATTCCCTAGGCATTATCTTTCATCAAAGGAGAGTTAGAATCAAAGAAAGAACAAATACGAGAACTAAAGTTAAGCTCCTGTTTTATGTCTTCATCTGATGATTATGAATATCACTGTTAAAAATGCCACCAGGAGATCAAAAAGACACCTGACAATTAAGACAAGATGGCGTAGTACTAGCTTGACATAACATGGCACCTGCAGTGGAAGACTGCATTTCTGTAATTAGATACTAAATAAGGTTGATCTCCATTTTAACTGGTTGGTAGAGAACTGCATTAGTGCAAATAACGTCAGATGAATTGTGGTATTGGATAAGGGTTATCATAAGTTGGCTGTAAAATATTTTAGGCTGGAAACTAGAGGTAGGTTCCAAAAATCTGAAAAGAAGAGATTTGGAATAGAATTTCTATGGGAATTATGGGAAAGGAAGAGCCTAATTAATTTTATGTGGAGCTTGAAGAATTTATGAGTATGAATAGATGATGTGGTTCCTTGAGCTGGCAGAGAGTCTATTCAACAACCCGTGAAATAAATCCTTGATGCAGGCTTCTCTGATAACAGCTGAATCAGCTATATTCAATAGGTTTTGATTTCATCTTTGGTTGAGCATTTCTTATCATTGGGATGCAGGATTAGTCTGGGTCAACATTTCCTGTGATTGTGCTTTTAATTTGTCATAGACGTGGTAGGCTTTGTGCATGTGTATGTTGCAAATGAAGCATAAATGTATGACTTTCATTAATTACTCTGCATTGTTATTGTTTTATTAGCAGCATTCTGTGAAGCCGTTGCATACCAAAACATTATCTCAAACAGCGCTTTTTGGTGACCTCTTTGTATAGAATTTAAACACTGGCCTAAAGAATACCAGTCACGTCATACAGTAAGAAGGATAGCAAACATACCAATGAAACAGCACCTTCCTTCTCAGCATCATAGTTTTATTTCTCGTAAATCTTTCTAGCCAGTAGGAAGGTAAAGATTACCTTGACCAGTTCAGTTCTGCTCTGAGGAAATACCTTCCTTTCCACCCTCAGACAGGGGTTATGAGCGTTTAGGTGATAGCTCACAGAATATGTTAGCAGGTTGCAGTGGACTGCGCTCTAGCAGTCTGACACTTAGCTCTTGATGCCTTTGTTTTACAGGATTGTTACTGCATGAGATGCTTAGTACTGAGCAGTTTCAAGTGAATTAAACCAGAAGGTGAGAGGGACCATAATTTAACTGAAGCACTTCTTGCGTGCCTTGCCTTCAGAACACCACATTTTTGGATTCTCACGTCTGTTCTGCTTGAAACTGACATCTTAGGGAAATAAGTATTTAACCAGTAAGGGTTAACAAATGAACCTCAAATAAAATGTATCCTCCTTCCCTGGAATGAAAAAAAGAAAGAGAGAAAAAATCTATTTTAGCAGAAGGATGCCCTGTGATACCAAGTAATCTACCTATCCCGAGTGTCATAAATCACTCTGAAAGAAGACAGACTTCAAGAAGTAATTGTGGCAAAAATGCATGACTTAGAAGGTCCTAGCAAGAAGAGGCTACATTGTACATTTATGGTTGATGCTGCTCATAAGGATTTTTTTTTTTTCATGTGATTCATTTTCTACATGTCTGCATCTGTTCCTTCACGTCCGTACTCAATAGATGCTAGGCAGTGAGACAAATGCTCATGATGCTTTTCCTTTAAATGAAGGAGAAATGCATGGTATAAAACCAATTAAGTTTTCTGTCCCCCAATCTTTTTTCCATTAAAAAAAATCCTTTTAGATGATCAGTCTACATTTCACAGTCTGTATTGGATAAAAATTTTTAAAGACTTCCATTCCGGTCTAAAGACAACTGGATTTCATCACAGTATCCTGAACTGTAAATCTCAGTAATGGCAGGTGTAGCTGCAACAGGTGATCTTAATCTTACTACTTGTATTGTCCTCTGTTGAGGGTTATTGTCCTAATAGTAGAGAGAGCTAACCAGGGTATAAAAACACTTCTTAGCTTTCATGGAAACCTATTATTCCTGAGTTTGTTATGATTGCATTATGAACCCAGCTGTAGGCTGTGAAGGCTCAGAAAAGAGCATGTTTCATTTAACCAACACAGAAACCTTTAAAAAAAAAAAAAGTGAACGAGGCTGCTTAAATATTCTTCCTTTTTAACCATCTTCAATATAACTTTCCTGTATTGATTTACCAAAATCCATCATATCTCCTATTGAAACTCTTCTATGCTGTGGGTACAATTAAATATGGTGTAGAACCAAGCTTTTAAATCACTACAGCTTCTCTATCACTAGATGATCATATCTACCTTTTTCACTCACTTTTTTCTACCTGTGGACAAATCTTCAGTTTAGGGGGGGCGGATATAATCTTAATCTTCATCCACCCCAAATCTAAACTAATTGATAATAATGTTCATCTTGGATGCCCTCATTAATCTACAATAGACTGATACCATGGTTATGCATGCATACATACATAAATGTTCTAAATATACACATACACATAGACATATACAGCAGATTTTAAGAAATATCTACCCAGAAAAAGTTCTGTCACCTCTGAACTTAAACCATTTCCAGTCTGAATCTTCACACATTCTTACATATTTTTTCTTCTGTTTGAATTATCTTACTCCTTTTTTTTTTCTATACTCCTCTCATGATCTTCCTCTGTAGGTGTTTGACATCCTGGTTGATCTCTCTATCCTTTCTTTCCCTCTGGCTATTTACTGTCTGCTCATTTTAACAGCCTCTTTTTTGAGTGTAACATGAGCACATTTGTGTTTGACTTAAAGTCAAGCTCTGTTTATACATTTGAAATGAAGTAAAATAAGTTCTCTCAACCCTCATAATCATTACTTGTATCTATGGTTAGTTATGACTTTTTCAAGTTAGTGAACAAGCATCAAATCTGACCTAAATGTTTTATGCTGTCATTGTCTTAATATAAGTAGTCCTTGGCTGATACAAAGAAAAATAAACAATTGTTAAATAGACTGGTTCAGATTCAGTTGTGAATGTTTCTTGAAATAGAGTAGGAATGATGTTCCTGTAGACAAGAGGGTTCATGACCACTAAAAAAAATTCTAATTCAGTCTGGTGTTTTTGTGCATGGTTTCTTTTCTTCTTGCCAGTGTTGCCTGAGTTCATGTGAGAAGGGCAGGATTGAACTGGGGGAGCAGGCTTTCCATCTAAGGTGTGCCAAAAGACTTGAGCATATAGCTGATAACTGTGGTGCTGTAGACCAAATGTGGTCTAAGGAAGTCTTTACATTGTGGAGTTCTCTAAAAGTTTGGCAAAGTAAAGCAATATTTCAGCCAGTCATTCCCTTGGATCCTGCGCATACTTTCGATCAAGCAGCAAGTATCATTCTTCAAAGTGAAAATGTTAAAAATCAAAATATGGGAGAAAATCCTCCTTCCCAGTCCTCTTTTGTTCCCATATTCATGATTGTCATCACCATTCTTTCTTTTCCTTTAAAGGAGACAGTGTGTTTGCACATATCACTTTACAATTTTTCATTAGAGTTATAAATTTCAGAAACACAAAAGAGACAAAGACATACAAAGAGATATGAAGAGGTTAAGCTTTGGTTACTAGACAGGTATAAGCATCCTCTAATATTTTCCTATATGTATTACTTCAAAGGAAACCTTATACTAATTAAGTTATACAATTTTATTATTCATTATCCCACTCTCAAAGCTTCATATACTCATGCTTAATTAATTTCTCTCAACTGTTAACTACTTTAAGTAAAGATGACACTTACTTAGTCCCTTTTACCTAGACTTTTCGTCCTCTCTTTCACCTTATCTAGATTCCTCCTCTGTACTCAGAGACTTACCTGAAAGGGCATAACAAATCAACAATACTATGAAGCTGAACTGCTTCTCATCATAGAGATGTTCCTCAGAGGATCCCCATAAAAATCCACCCCAACTATTAAGCTATATTTTTAACTCCATTTTCCAAAGCTTTAGTTGAGATTGATGGATTTTTTTCTTCTATGTGGTGCACTCTGACAAAGGACTGATTATAACAAAACACCCTGCAGTCTCAGAAACTGCACGCTACTACAACAGTTTTGATACTGATGCCCATTCCCCTGTTGTGAAAATTGCTGTGACCATACTCCAAATAACCTCCAATTCAGTCTTGATATATTCACATCAGAGTTGATGCAGTGTTGAAACTGTAGGATGTGATAACTATGGATAATTAAAAAAACACCCCTATCACCTAATAAACCAAAGCAATTTACGAATTCACCTTATTTTTAGACATGGACTTTGACACCTAACTGTAATTGAAACTCCTAGTAGGACCCAAGGAAGTGATTACTTTGCTATCCACAGAAATATTTAAAAGACAGGTAGATATGGCACTTAGGGGCATGGTTGAGTGGTGGACTTGGCAGCGCTAGGCTAACGGTTGGACTCAATGGTCTTAAGGGACTTTTACAACCTAAATGATTCTATGATTCTGTGACCAAGACTCACATTAAATAAAGTTCACAATGCAAATTAGGGAAGTAACTGGAACACGTATAAACATTTCTGCCTTTAGCCGAACTAGTTTTGGATGTCATCATAATATTCTGTCACAACAACAGGGTATTCAGCACAGATTAAGTATGTACTTGAGCAGCTAACCAGTGTTGAAATCCAGGCTGCCATCCCTTCACATTCATCAGTAGCTAAGTAGATGCCTAGGGGACAGGCCCAGACATGTTGTTTTATGTTGCTGTCATACCTTGCAGGTACACCTGATCGGTCAATCCACCAGTAATAACAGAAGAGCTATGACTCGTAAAAATCCTTTCCCAGACCCAAGGGAGCAGAGATGAGCAGCCCCCTCAGATTTGCAATGTGATCAAGAAAGTAACACAAAAAGGAACTGACAGCAGGGAGCAAAATGCATTTGCCTGACTGGGAGATCGTACAGTGGACAGAGCTGCAAAACAGATGGGAGCTTCTCTGACCTTGCCTGCTCCAAATTTATCACTGGACATGTTTAATTAAAACCACATCAGATTAAGTCATTTTATTATATGGGAAAATGCTGGAGTCCCTCAGGTGCAATCTCTGTTGGAAAAAACACAACAAGGACAAGATTCTTCATTGCAGCAACAGAAATCAGCTGCAAAATAGTTTAAAGCCATCCTACTGGGGAATTGGACAGCCGAGAGATAACCAAGTGCATTGGCTTGTGCTCTTTTATTTCTCTGGTTGGCAAGAAGACAGAGTAACTTACAATAGGTGTGAAACACCCAGTTGAGACAAATTATGTTCATGTCATTCCTTTATTTCCCTATTTCCCTTATAACCTATGTTTCTCGTGTATCAACCACTTTTCAAACTCGGTTTGCTCTCTCTGGGACTGGCTGAAATTCAGAATAATTAAAAGCCACATACGAGGAATTTTTTAGTAAATTGGGAGATAAAAAGAACAAGATATTAAGAAACAAAAAAACCATAATACCACCTGACAATAAATGTTCTGCAATGGGATCATCAAGAACACCAATTTCTCTTGAGGTATTAAAATGAATTTTAATTCAGTCTTTAGAAATGAGGAACTATTCATTTAATCTGAGACTGGGCAATTTATTAAAAATTGCTATTAAGGGGTGCTAATAGTAGAATTTACCACGTGCAAATTTTCCTTTAGATTCTTGTTAAAGGGATGCAGTCCTATAGTTAAAGCATGTATGTATATTTGCTCATGCACACACAGAGTGTATGAACATAAACTATACATGCATGCATATATGTATGTGCTCATGCTTGGTTGGTTTTCTAGAGGTTATTAATATATAAAGGCCTTAGAAGTCCTTGTCCAAATATGCCTTCTCTGGGCAGACTACAGTGAAAAACTTGGAAGTGATTTAAAACTGTACCAGTTCCATTGCCACACTAAGAGGAAAAAAATATGTGGGCTCTAAGCCACAGCTGACAGACAATAACTGTTAGAGTAATGTTAGAGTAAGCTAATCACTTCATATATATTAAAGATGTCTCTGTCTTTGCCAATATAAACAAAAACCCCACAAAAACATAAACAGTAGGAGCTACAAATTCCATGCAAAAGTGAGACTGCCCATGATGGGTAGTTCTACCCTGAGGTAGAACGGTAAGCAATGGAAAGAGGAATCCACCATTGCAATTTCCTGACTGATCAGCCTGAGCATCAGGAAATCAGAAGTAATTTCATTTTTTAATAAATGCAGTTCCTACTCTAATTGCAGCTCCTTCCCCTAATGAAATGTTAATGTCAATAATTCAGTGATGATGAGCCCATATAATGATACCTTCAGTAAACTTTATACTTAGATTGATAAATATGCCTTGGTTTTTTGGTATCTGAAGCAGTCTTAAACTATTAAAGAAGCTCCCCGAATACATTAACATGAGACTCCAGAGATTATTAATATTAAACATGAAATCTCTATGAAGATGACATTAAGGATCTGATGTGAACTGACAAAAGTAAATGAATTTCAAGTTAAACTTGCTACCTTGTCCTTAATTCACTTTGGGGTGTCTACCAGTGGTGTTGGAATTGATGTAAAGTGGCATGAATGTTTAGGATGCCCATTGGTGTATTGGCAGGGGGCAGTGTCTTTGGGCTGTTCTCTTAGTCATGTGGAGAATTGCTCTGGTTCCCACAGATTTAACTCAGTGCTTTAAATGTTTTGTTATGAAGTTTCAAGTATTTTCTTAAAGGTCAGTCCAAGCAATTAAAAAAACACCGCTGCACAAGACTGCTTGGGGTTTTATTTAATTTAATTATAATCACCTACCTTTTAATTTTTCATTCAGTTTTCCAGGTTTGGGCATCTTCAGATTTTCAGCTCCTATCTTTAATTGGAAACAATGTTCTTTTCCTCCTTCCCCCAGAAAATTGATTTCTAAGGCTGAGGTGTTATTTTTAATTACTCAATTAAACATTTGAACATTTGCCTTTCAATAACTGTCTTCCTATTTCACAATTTGATCTGGAGAACATGTATAAATGTCCTCAAGCAGACATTAACAACAGACACAGGATTGTCCTTAAAACTCCCCCATATGCTTAGGGGGCAGATCAACATATATTTTCTTCAGTAGCAGAGCTGGTTTAAGACATCTTCTATTCCCAACCTCTTCTTTCTGATTTGGCCAATACTTCACTTTAGTGATGTGATACAACTGTTTGCCTTATCTGGTGAATTATAGCACTTTGCTGAACTGAAATACTTCCCAAATAGTTTCTCCTTTTCCATAATGATGTTATTTTGATGCTGCAGTGTACAGTGTCCTCCTGCAGCAATTATTTCAGCACAAGGTGAGAAGAAAGGAGCTGGGTTGTGGAGGAGCCCAAACTCTTCCACAGAAATTCACCAAGCATCACTTTGTTGCAAAAGAAACTCTCATATCACAGAGCTGTAAATTTAAGAAGGTACGGGCACTTGAGAGTGGAGATGCATTGTAACACAATCTCACCGTGTCAACTGCTAGCCTGATAATATAATAGTCTCCCTCTATAAAGCAGTCAAGCAGATTTAAATTAAATTAGAAAAAATCACCTCAGGAGGGGAAGGGAAAAGAGGAGGGGGACAAACAAGTGCCAGATTCTAGTCTGATGCAAATTAAAAGACTTAACATGATAAATCCCTGAGCAAATGGGCTTTTATAATGGAACCACCATCAGTCCCTCCATTTTAACAGTGTTGCCAAGCCCTGCCATACGAAAGCATAAAAGCGATCATCTGCTGTGTTTGGTCTTGATACAGCTCCCTCCTCCTTGCTTCATGGACCACATACAAACCATTTTGGAGACCAACTGACATCAGTAATTAGACCCTCCCTCATAAGAACACACTGACAGGTACCTCAGGCAGTTCCAAGTCATTCAGTTCAGATTTATGCACCCTCTGTCCCGAAAAAGCCTCAGTCCAACCTTCCCTCAACCTACCCAGGGGGCAGAGCATCTCTGGAGTTTTAGTCAAACAAGTTGGGAGCTAAAAAAAATTTCTCAAATAAGGTAAAATGCAGCTACAAGCAGAAATATAAAAAATAAAATTTCAGAATTCATCAGTGGCTTCCAGGAGCCTGAAACACAACTGAATGAATTAGGGGCACATTTAAAAGCATTAAAAATGCAAATAACAAAGTTTGAACTAGGCAAAGTATTACAAAACCCATGATTTTTAGAGCAACTGTCTTCACAGTAAGACTCTCACATTAATAATTTCTAATAAATGATTGAATCAAGTTATCTCTTCACAGCATGCCATGCCACCTATGTCAAGAACAAGGGCTCAGAAGTCATAAGTAATGGGAATATATGCCTGTTTCAGTTTCTGAGGATCCCTGAGCAGTCAGGCACATCTCTGTTTCTCCTTCTATACACTGAGAATAGTAGTCAGCTCTGCCTGATGACTACTAACCCCTATTAGCAGAAGCATACCAAGGAATGGATGGTAGGTGCTATGATTACCTCAGATTAAATATTTTCTGACTAGATTGCCTAATTATTAGTGAAAAATATGACCTTTTAGGTGCATAAACCTACTGCTCAGCTATGTGCTCTCAGAATTGCTGCTTCCCACATATTTCACCTCCAAGGCCAATTTATCGATCCTGCACAACGCTGTCTTGCACAAAGCTAGGCACTCCAGCTAAGGACCTGTTCTGAGCCCAAGACTTTCTGAATTCAGACATCATCTGGCCTGGCCACCTTACCAGGGGAGTTAAGGTCCACATGCATACTTGGACTGTGAACACACTGAGAAGCCACTGCAGAGGCAAGAGTTCAGGATACAGTTTCAATCCTTTTGTAGCTCCAAATGGAGGGATAGCAACTATTAAACCACTATTAGACACTCTGAAGACACCTTCATGTCTAAACACAGATAAAAATTTTTTAGGCACACGAGGAGGTGAGGTCCAGCTCATGGGCAAGCGCACAAAGTTTCAGCATCCATATGCATTTGATACCTTTCACTGCAGTTCTTAATAACCTTTCTTTTTTCAGGGGACAACTTGTATCAGAAGATGAAGCAGATCTTCTATTACATGAGGTTAAATATTTTAACCCACCTCTGTCTTCTGCTTTTTGCTTTAGGTTGGCTTCCTG
>NW_009259427.1:214239-215708 GCF_000687185.1 Egretta garzetta | reverse complement strand
CTGCTGAAGAGAATCACCTCTTTCAATACGTTAGTCCCTCGTGTCCTGCCTGGATATGTAACCTGACTGAGGATTTCATTGCATTAGGAGCTCAGCATTCAGACTTGAAAAGTTTGAGGATTTTCAGACAAGTCATTTTAAGTGAAAATCTGCAGCACAGAAGCAGTTTATTAAATGCAGAGATTACTTTTGTAACTTCTTGGAAGTCCTTCCATTGGCTCCAGTGGGCTTTAAATGCTACTCTCAGTAGAAATCATTACTAGCGTGTTTGAATTCTGTGAATGAGATAAGGCCTGTGGATAGTGATAATGTCTTTTACCAGACAATATTACACAGCTGAGAAATATGGGAATAACACGTCTTTTTTCTCCATGTAAACTTGGCCTCATTTCTATCTTTAGGGCTAATCATGACTCCAATAATTTCAGGAAATTTAGCATGAAGTGTAGTGAAAGTAACAGGCTATTACTCATCCAATTGTCTATCAATTTGGAGGGATTTAAAATGTGTATGCTTTAAAGCTATTACTCTAAGAAGAAAATTTTCATACTGGTTCACACACTCTCCAGCTCCATGAAGACCAAATAATTCTCTAAAAATCATTTCACCACAACCTCTTCTTGCTATTGTTACTGCAGGTGAAAAGTACATCTCTGCCATCTCAAAGGACTGGAGAGACTAGAAGGTTATCTAAATAGAAAAGGTACCCAAGAGGCTGCCCATCTTTCAAATCTGCAGTGGCTCCCAAGTTTCTCACAGTTCAGCTATAAATGAGTTGGTATCTGGAGATTAAATTCTTGCATTTTCAATGAAGTGAAAGACAAGGGGATTTTCCTACCCCAGCTGTAGAACTACAAATAACTTAGGAACTTTCAGCCCTGTCTGATCTCATGCAGGATTAATTTCCCTTAATTTTTATTATGTGTGAGTATAAAGATATAGTGTAATATATATGTCTAGGATCTCATTATAATCAATGAAGGGGAAAAAGCAGCACATCTACAAAATGATTTATCTGTCCTGAGGAATGACTCATCCCTCAGAAGTAAATATTTCTTTCCTTTGACTATAGATGAATGATTAACTTAAATTAGAAATCTGCTTTTAAATAGCTAGTTAGGACAGCTAAATTCTGTTCAAAAGCAAAATATTCTAAGACGGTTTTCCATTAATTCTGAGGACATTGTCCTCATATACAGGAGTGTTTTGGATGCCTTCCAAGCTCTCATCAGTAACATAATTTAATATTTTTCTTGTTGTAAACATCTGGACCCCACAGTGACATAAGCAAAGGAAGAAAATACATAAACATCTAAAAAGGAGAGCAATGTGCTGTATACAGGGAAGATGTGTCTTATGTTTGTGTATCAATAGAGTGAATCAGAACTCCCTCATTGCTTCCCGCTTTGGGAAACACACTACAGTCCCTGTTGAACCTGACACGGTAAAGGCTAAGGACAACTTCTCTT
>NW_009259427.1:204711-213932 GCF_000687185.1 Egretta garzetta | reverse complement strand
TCAGACCATTTCCCCTTGTCCTATCACCCGTTACCAGGGAGAAGAGGCCGCCCCCCACCTCGCTATAGCCTCCTTTCAGGTAGCCGTAGAGGGTGATAAGGTCTCCCCTCAGCCTCCTCTTCTCCAGACAAAACAACCCCAGTTCCCTCAGCCACTAATCGTAAGACTTGTGTTCCAGAAATTATTATTATCGTTATAATGATATTATGATTATAATGATAATCTTGGTCTCGATGAAGTTAAGAACATCAGTTTTTAGAGATGGCACAGTGGAGGAAAAAGGCTTTTAAAAATAAACAAATACATAAATAAATACATAACATTTTAAAAAATAAAATATTAAATATATAAATAGGTCTCATGACATTGTTGAGGGAAACAGCGTCAGGAAGGGGAAAGAAAATAAGATCCGGATCCTCATTTCTGTACTCTCAGAACTGGTTGTAAGTTGTATCACTTTTCTATCACCATTCATCAGTTTTTCATTCATAACTGACAACAGCATGTGCTTAACATTCGTCAGTATAAAAACAAAAGGAAAAGAAGGAAAAGATACTCCTGATTACTGCTAAATAATGATTTTATGAATGTAGAGGGTCTCACAATATATAGACTAATAAGTCCCACCCCACATCCAGGGCTAGACAATAGTTGAGGTTGTTTCTTATATTTCTTTTTACATATTGTGAATTGGTTGTCATTTCTTTTAGTCCTCACACCTCTTCTCTTCTCTGCTCTGCTCTTCCACCCTTGCCCTTGCCTTTGCTCTTTCTTCTGAGTCAAGGTTTAAAAAAAAAAAACCCACAAAATTTTAACCACTAAGCCCTTGTCTGTAGCAGCACAACTTTAGAAATGAAATATTAATTGTCACTTAGTAATAGGAAAGAGCGGAATATTTATTTATTTATTTACAGCTGTAGTTTCATGCCCAAAACACTAATGTTTCATGAGTGTACAGATAAAATAACACTTACTTAGACACCCACTGAAATCAGTGGGAACTGAAGAGCACAAATAATTTTAGACATCTGCCTCTGCCTTTTTCTGTGTTTCAGTTTCACATCTATAAGACAAAAATAAGAGATTCCTGTCCTCTCAGTAGTGAGCACAAAGCCATTAAGGATGGTAAGACTCCTTAGTATAAGTAGATTGAAGGTGCAAGGCACGTCCAAAGCAGGGTGCTCTGAAGCCAAAGCCACTCCAAAATCCAGAAGAAATAAACATGAGTGCAAGAGCATTTGTGCTTTGGTCATAGTCTACATGGATGAAAAATCTGGACAAATCCCAGGCCAAATCACATCATAGCCCAAAGGCTGTGAAGCATTTTGGCAGTGTTAAGCATGACTGAAGTGAGTGTTCAGGAATCTTATTACAGCTGACACACTGCATCTTTTGCCATATATATAAGATCAGCTATGAAAGTGGGACATAAGATTTAAGTACTTGACTGGTGGTTAACAGATCTGAAGTTTGACACTGGTTAGCTTTGACACCGATTCCATGTGTGCCTGTGTCATTTCCCACCTCTGCAAGATCAGACTCTGTCCCTGAATCTGAGAATGCCAAAGCATATAGAAAATATCATGTATGTAAAATGGAGCCATGGTAGGGTCCCTGCTTCTGTACATTTAATATAAAATAAGAAGTTAAATACAGCATGTGTTTTGGTGGTGTTTGCATCATGTGTTTAAAGTTACTATATCTTAGTCCTGGCCATATATTTAAGAAATATTTTATAAGATCAACGGACAGAAGGGCTCAGTCCATTAATACATTGCGTAAAACCAGTTATCAGTGAAGAAACACAAATGAAGATCTAAGAAATTGCTGGCTGATAGAATAATCATTTGGGTAAGAACTGTATTCAGGGCTGAGAGCTCACATATTTCTTTTTAAATAAAATTTATAACATTTCCTTTGTTTTGACAGCTGGAGGATGATTAAATCTCTCCTGAAGCAGGAAAGTTTATACCCCAGTTCCCATTTAGGAATTCAGTTCTGTGCCTCAGTAACCTGTTCTCTATTCAAATTCTACCACCATGAGTGCATTTTGCCTACTTACACTGCAAGTCCTTTACAGTGATCTTAACAAAATGAAGCCCTGATCATTTTGTTCCTTTATGTGTTGTTGTAATACAAATAGCAACAATATTAACCAATGATAATACTTTGTTTCCTCTGGTTAATTCCTTCAATCATGTTCTATATGTAAAAACCAAAATAAAACTTTCTGATAAACAATAAAAAATATTTGAAGGATATTCATCCTATGGCTATTTACCATCTCTTTATTATTCTAATGTGAGCAACTGCTAAATTAAATGACATTCGGTCTATCAGTTGAAAAGAATCTGAATGGCTTTTTAATTCAAAAACACGATAACATTTCTTCTTTAAACAGTATCACAGCCTAATGCTATATATACACAAGCACCTTTGTTTACAATACAGCAATGTGGCATAAGTTAAAGGATGCAACACCTTCTTGTTGATGAAAATGTAAATTGCTACACGCTGACTCCTTGCTCACAGAAAGTCTCAATTTGTTTTTACACAGGAATGAATTTTGGCTGCTAAGAGGTGATACGCTCATGGAAGGAGCCTTGCTCTGCAGTAGCTTTGCTGAAAACAGCACTCACAACCCTTCCTAACTCACCCTCAAACAATGGCCAAAAGGTGGTTCCATAAGGATTGATGATGAGGACTTTCCCATGTTTTGAGTTTCAGTTCCCCCAGGGGAGCAGCACCTTAGGCAGTCTTAAAGGCTGTTCCAGAATTTCACTGCATAAATATTAAAAAAACAGCAAACCAAACAAAAAACCCTCATCTTCATCCTCATATTAGCAAAAGTAATTTGGACATTTGGCTTTGTGCCCATTGTCTTTCAGCTTTGGTAACATTGTTCCTTCCCTGATGATTATTGCCATTCACCAGCTTTGGTTTCATAGCACTTAGTATCAGACCTGGTTTGGTCCCCATCTATTGGGTTTGGTCTCAATTTCACTTCACCTTGCAGGCATGCTCTGCATCTTCTCTAGTTTGAGTTCATTATCTCAATGACCATGGGTACTGAAACAATGAAGGACACCGCATATTTCAGGGTCAGTCTCTGCTCTGGAAGGATTCTGCAGCAATTTCTTTACTTCAGAAGCCCATATGAGTTAGAGAGAAATCTGAGTGTCAAAGATTATGATAATAAATTCAACATGCCTAGAAACAGTCTCAGACATTGAAGCCCATGGGAAAGAAAGCCATTTTCTTTACTATTAGACTTTCTTAATTTCTAAAACTAGGCAGCCTATTGGGAGTGGGCATTGGCCCTTCTTACCTCCTAAACCGCATCTGTGAGTTGTTTGAGACAATTGTAGCCTGCAGACACTAAAGTCATGCCACAGACGGTGTGAACAATGTGGTGATATGAACAACCACGAACCAATGTACAAGACCATTTCTTGGCACTGTTTAATCTCTTGCTATGGATTTAGCCCACATCATATATCACCTCCTCCTATCATCACTTCCACAAAGATAAATTAATCATTTTGATTTGGACACCAATTTTTCAAAATCTGTATATGAAACAAAGACTGGTTTAGTTCCTCCCTTTGCTGGAATGGAAATGAGATTTCTTCTACTCTATTTGCAATAAGCTTGTCATTACTGTTCAGATCAGAATTTTCATTGCAGGAGATGCACAAGGTCTTTGAGAGGTATGAGCCCATCTACTGCTGAACAGCAGCTTATGGCCAGGCTCAGTGCAAAGCAAACTTTAATTATAAACACTGAGGTTATATCTAGTTGAAGGTACAGAGAGGTTCTGAGGAACAGGATGGTCTTCAGCTGCTTAATCAATGGTTTGTTTCAGTTGACTAGACCTATGCAATTTGAGACACTTTATAATAAGTCAGTTATCCATGTGGCAGATATGAGACAAGGAGACCTGAGACAGTCTGGAGCAGTAAGTAGAAGTCACACCAAATACCCTAAATGCTAGGCACCTATGTTTAGGCATCTGCATCTCTTCCAGTGTCCTATAACTCCACAGCATGAAATGGATAACAGAAAAATCAAGCCACTGAAAGTTAAAATCAATGAAGTTCAAAATGGAAATAAGTGTTCACATTTTGGTTGCAGAGACAAGTAAATGACTATATTAATTTAGCCAGGGACTGTTTAAATTCTCCCCTCACCTCTATTTCTTTCAAGGTAAAGCGCTTTTTCTAAGGCAGGGTAATTTTCAAAGTATTGGATGTCATGGAAAAATCACTGTGGAATTCCAAAATCTGTGCCAAAGTTAAATCAGATTAAATCATTATTCCTGGCCTCATATCACACTTCTGCTTGGTCTGAGGCAATTCACGTTTCTTCTGTGCATTTATAACAACTCTAAAAACATAGCTAGTTAAGCAATCACTTCTGTACTTAAGTAAGCATTGCCATGCTATGAATTTCATGCATGGACATAATTCGTTTGCACACTCTGTCTTCCTAGTCTCCCTTTTCTACCAAAAGCTCAAATACAGCTTTTGATCTCTAAAAAATTATCTTTTCAAGCAAGAGCTTAATAGTCATGAACATAGAAAAAGTAACAAAAGCCCAATTCCATGAAAGCTAAAGCTTTTCCAGTCCAACTCTTCCTTTTTTTATATCCCTTTAATTAAGAAGCTGCTCTGATTTATCCATCAAATAAGCTTTTTATCTTACAATCTATAATGAATTAAGACATCATCTGGTAATTCCTTCATTTCAGTAGCCCATTTAAACACAAATAAAAAACCCTACAGTGGTATAAACTGTGTTTTACTCAGATGTCTAACTTATCAAAGTATATTGAATATTAGCCTGGTTTGGAGTTACTGTGTAG
This sequence comes from Egretta garzetta, assembly GCF_000687185.1. Taxonomy (NCBI): domain Eukaryota; kingdom Metazoa; phylum Chordata; class Aves; order Pelecaniformes; family Ardeidae; genus Egretta; species Egretta garzetta. The sequence goes on along the minus strand of NW_009259427.1, from coordinate 209,068 downwards.
TTTTTGGGTTTAGGGGTTTTTTGGGGTTTTTTAATGAGGTTCTGAGTTTATCTTAATACACATAAAGGGAATATCTGAAATCTCAGCAACATACTTGGCTTAGAGAGACTTCTCCCCTGCACAACTTTATATATACCTACCTATAAGTGACTTATGGTATAAACCATTACAGACCTCCATGAGGCCATCCAAATGGTCAGGTGTCATCACAGTATCAATCAAGGCTGTGGTTCAGGCTGGCAGAGTACTGCTATTCCCTGCACCCTTTCAGCATCCTCTTCAGGAGACTTTGTGGAAAGAGGCAAGACAGTTAGACAGATGCTCGTATTGGGTTTGTGTGGCAAAATTTTTGTATCGGGGGGCTGTAGGGGTGGCTTCTGTCAGAAGCTGCTAGAAGCTTTTACTGTGTCCAACAGAGCCAATGCCAGTCAGCTCCAAGGTGGACTCACTGCTGGTGGAAACACTTCAGATGTAGGACGTATCAAACTGAAATTACTTTGGGACCAGGTGTGGACTGTGAAACTTGGGCTGCTACATTCCCGGTCTGCCAGCAGCTGCTCATCCTACCCCATCTCCTGTGATGTGAGCTAGCAGACACTTAGGGGTTGAGATGCCAGCAAAACCAGCGCTTCGTCCTTTTCCCTGGAAGAGGAGTCAACATTTTCAGTCCTGTATAAGTACCCATAGTATCTGAAAAACTCAAGCTTGTCTCCTTGGTGACATCTTCTAACGCAGTTTTTACCAAATATGCTCCCACTCAAAATTGGATGCTGGTTTTGATGGTGTGGTCCAATATGTTCTTGCAAAAGACGAAAGACAGGTAAATCACAGAAGCTTGACCACTAGTCCTACTAAACACTTGTTTTAATCTCTATTTATGTCAATAACTCTTTAAGTGTGACTGGAGATATTCAGTAAGATATCCAGATTCTAGTAGTTATATAGCAAAAAACAGAGTAAATAGGTAAGACAGGTAAGAAACATAACCTCTGTCTTCCCTTGACACTGGGAAATGTTACGTGTTTAATAGAATGTTTTGCTACAGTCTCTATTAATTATAAAAAAACCTTTTCCTTTCTAACAGAAGTCAGAGAATAAAGAAAACGCTATAAATCAGAAACCATTTATGCTATTCATTGATTAACTGGTGATCTATAGATATGTTTCCAATGGCTTAGATTACTTTGAAGTTTTCCAATTTAACTGACAATGCAGATATAGCTGAATTAACTACACTTATGTCACTTTGGAATGATTTACCTCTGGTAGTGGGGAAGAAGAAAAAAAACAAAACCTGCTGTATTTCTCATAGAAGGTTGATGTGGAATTCAGCTGATCAAAGATAGATATGAACCTTATAGATAATTAGGCCTAACTGAGTCTTTGTGCTCTCTTTTATAATCGATTAAGAGAAACAGGCACAATTAGTGTAGTCAATCTCATGCTAAAGTAGATATCCATAATTAATCAGATGAATTAGGACTTTGAGATGTTGCTTTCTCTTCTTTGACTTTAAAGGAAGCCTGAATTACCTAGCCCTTATCTCTGTGTTGCCTTATAGACAACCGAAGACAAGTGAGATAAACCCACTCCAGTGATCTAGATATGATATTGTAAAAAAGGAGTTTGATAAATTATTAAAATCTACCTATAATTACAGGGAGTCAGAGAATGGCCTTATCTTAACATAAATAGCATTCATACACATTGACTAATTTGAAAAACATGTGATCATATAATCAGACCTCATCCAGACTAAAGTTATGTTTCTCCATGACACCATAGCATTAAGAGTAGATGTTCATTTACACAGAATAGATATTCAAGTGACATATTAAACATTGCTGGTTGGGAATTGTACCAATAGTTATAAAATGGTCTTTGGAGGGAGAACATGTTCTGTTGTGAGGAATGAAAGTCATCACAACAAACCTTCAAGTGTTTACAGTAGAGTTTAGACATCTACAACTACACTAAGCAGTTGTACACTAGTGCTCAATGTGACAAATTACATTCATGTGGAGAGTCACTTTAAAGGGTTGAGTCATCTAAACTATTTTAGACATCTATCATGTAGAGTAAGAAGCACTTAGCTTTGTGCCACCATTCCTATTAAGTAGCGACTGACAGACATGTGGAAGCGTTACATGTTTCTGGATCAGAAAGAAGCAAAGTCCATTTCTTCTACCCTGGATGTTCCAGAAGATGACATCCCATATAAGTAATATCCTAAAATTTTTAAGTAGCTTCTTTTTGTCTCAAAAGAAACAAAAAAAAAAAGATAAAAAAGAAACAAGACAGAAAGTTTTCTCATTGACTTATCAAAAAAGGAAATTAATGTAATGAGTGTCATCGTGTTTTCCAAGCTTTCTTATTTGGGACCTTGTGTATATATCAATTATTTTGGCTAATCCCTTAGACATATCATAAATTATACGCAACTGGGAATTCCACTTAGATTTTAAGATGCTGGTATTAAGTATTATTCCTGCTTTAATCACTGCCTTACCTATTTGCCAGATTTTGCTTATATAAAGTTGCTTTCCAGAAAACAAACAGGTAAGAAAACAAAATAAGGAAAAAATGACTCATACTCCCACTTTATTTCTTCAAATGAGCAAGAAACCCTCTCTAGGGGCAGGGCAGAAGCCATTGCTAATACTGTTATGTGTATTTAGCTCAATCAAAAATTATCCTGTGCTAAGGTCATATGTTTAAATTGTCTTGATTAGAGGTGTGACATATTCAAAATTAAATTGTAAAAGCTTGAGGCATGAACACTTACAGCTGTCAGTGTAGATTCTGAACTGAATCTTTTTTCTATGCAGTGTGCATAGTGACACTGCATCCTTTCCAGTGAAAAGAAAGTTTTGGTTTATTTTCTACTTTTTGTCTGGCACTCGGCACAAAAAGGGACACGTGCAAGAACCTGCTGATTTGAGGTGGGAAATTTTACAGGAACGCTGAATCTTAAAGGAGTAAATGAAATGGCACTACAGAAAAAATTTCTCCTATGGAGAAGTTTATGTAAACATCCATAAGCTTCTGTTCAGTTATTGTACACCACTGGGAAACTGCACTGATTTCATAAGTAAGAATGAACAGTAGTTAAAGAGTTCTTAATTTCTCTAAATGATAAAAGATATATAATAGAGCACCCCCTGCAGCCTGAGGCCTGGATGTCTGCATGGTTTCATGGTAGTTCTGTCTGGGTTGCCACATCCATTCTGGCAAGTGCAGAGGACATGGCTTTCTGCCAGGTGGATACCATAGCTAAGCTCCTTCTCAGAGGGTGATGACTACCAACTGAATTCATCTCTTGAGCTGGTAGGGTGACTGCGTCCTTCCTGCCTGCCCTTTCGTGTGAACTGCCGCGCCATGCCCTGGCTGACACGCTACGTGCTGTTTGCTCACTCTGTTGGCAGCGCTCCTGGTTGCTTGTGCTCCCCAGGCTGCTTTTTGTAGGTGTGGGGGTGGCCGTGACAATGCCCAGGCCTCATCAGCCTCTCCCATGAGAGCTGATGGCTCCCGTCAGATCTCCCCACTGCCCTGGAATTTCCCTGTATCAGGAAACCCCACTATGCACCAAGATCTGCCACTCCACTGTGGATCAGGCTGGCTCTGGAGCAGCTCCCCTTTGGTGACAATCTTGACAATTCCAAAGGGTTTTACCATAAATAAATAAAACAATGAAGCAAACAACCTCCTCTGAATCTTGCTCTAGATATCTGAAAAGGAACTAAACTATTGAGATTTAAATTGTATTAATCATAGAATTATAACGTTGCCCATTATATGCAGGTTCAGGTATTCTCTATGGGAAAGAGTTTTTTTTCAGAAGCTTTGTTAGGTATTATCATACTAAGGAAATTGTTCTGTAATACTGATTTTTGTGGCTCTACAATTATACTCATTCAACTTTTATCTGAACATAGAATGCTCTTTCAGAGTTCATTTGAAAACCAAAGGATTACATAAAAAGAGTTTTTATATTTTCAAATTATAATGATTTTCAACCAAGAATCCCCTGGCAGCTTAAAATATTAATTGAATGAGCCTGTCTGGCATATAGGCAAAGGTTCTGTCTTATAAATGAGTAAACTGATGTAGACAGATTGAATGGCAGAGACAGAAGTTAAGGTCCTAGCTCGAGACTGCCTTCAGCTAGAGCAGCATTGAAGCATGTTTATAATTTTAAGCATGCAATTAGAATCATAGAATCACAGAATGTTTAGGGTTGGAAGGGACCACTAGTGGTCATCTAGTCCAACCCCCCTGCAGTGAGCAGGGACACTGCTGACTAGATCAGATTGCTCAGAGCCCCATCCAACCTGGCCTTGAATGTTTCCAGGGATGG
>NW_009259427.1:199964-203950 GCF_000687185.1 Egretta garzetta | reverse complement strand
CGACCATCCAGCCAGTTCCTTATCCACCGAACAGTCCACCCATCAAATCCATAGCTCTCCAATTTAGAGAGAAGGATGTTGTGGGGGACCGTGTCAAAGGCCTTGCAGAAGTCCAGATAGATGACATCCATTGGTTTCCCTCTGTCCACCGTTGACGTCACACCATCATAGAAAGCCACTAGGTTTGTCAGGCAGGACTTGGCCTTGGTGAAGCCATGCTGGCTATCTCAAATTATCTCCCTGGCCTCCATGTGCCTCAGCATAGCTTCTAGGAGGATCTGTTCCATGATCTTCCCAGGCACAGAGGTGAGGCTGACAGGTCGATAGTTCCCGGGGTCTTTACTGTTAATGTGTTTTTACTGTTAATTCACTTGCTTATGTTCTGTCTACACTAGAAATTCATGTAAATGGTACTTAATTGCTGTCCCAATTTGAAGTAAGAGATCAAGAAAGATCATGGTAGAAGGTAGAAGGTGGGGAATTGGCTGACAGGCCACACCTCAAGGGTGGTGGTAAATAGCGCTTTTTCTAACTGGCAACCCGTCACAAGTGGGGTCCCCCAGGGATCGATATTGGGCCCAACGTTATTCAATATCTTCATAAGTGATCTGGATGATGGGATCAAGTGTAGCCTGAAGAAGTTTACAGATGACACCAAATTGAGTGGGGAAGTAGACACTCTGGAAGGGAGAGCCACCCTGAAGGAAAATCTGAATAGGCTGGAAGAGTGGGCTAACAAGAACCTTATGAAGTTCAGCATGGACAGTTGTAAGGTCTTGAACATGGGAAAACACAGTCCAGGAGGGCAGCACAGACTGGGATCCACCTGTCTGGAGAGCAGCACTGTGGAAAGGGACCTGGGGGTCCTGGTGTACAGGAAGTTCAATATGAGTGAACGGTGTGCTGCTGTGACCAAGAAGGCCAATAGGATGCTGGGTTGCATCAAAAAAGGCATCATTAGCAGAGATAAATAATTCATTATCCCATTCTACTCAGCGCTTGTCAGGCCGCACCTACAATACTGCGTACAGTTTTGGTCCCCGCTATACAAAAAAGATGTGGACAGGCTGGAAGGGGTCCAGAGAAGGGCCACCAAAATGACCAAAGGACTGGTAAGCCTGCCATATGATGATAGGCTGAGAGAACTGGGCTTGCTCAGCCTTGAAAAACAGAGGCTTAGAGGCGACCTCATCACCATGTACTGGTATTTAAAAGGTGGCTACAAAGAAAATGGAAACACCCTTTTCACAAGGAGTCACATGGAAAAGATGAGGGATAATGGGTACAAGTTAGTCCTGAGAAGATTTCAATTGGACATGAGAGGAAAATTTTTCTCAATGAGAACAGTCAACTGTTGGAATAATCTCCCCAGGGGAGTGATTGACTCCATGACACTGCACATTTTCAAGACTCAGATGGATGGGGTGCTGGGCCATCTTGTTTAGACTGTGCTCTTGCCTAGAAATGTTGGACCAGATGATCCTTGAGGTCCCTTCCAACCTGGTATTCTATGATTCTATGACGTGATAATCCAAATGTCATCTATACAGACACACAAAATAGTGTTACTTATTTTTATATTCAGAGGTCCAAACAAACTGCTATTTCTTTACACCTATGTTAGCAAGTAAAAAGGGTCCTTGGCAGAGAGGGCAAATGGTGTGGCATAGGTCTTATTCCTAGAGAGGAACTCTTTCTCCCTAAAGCACATGGACTTTTCCATGAACCTTAGTGGCACATGTGCAGTTTGTGCAGCTTTGTGTTGCGTTGGCTTGTTCTGACCCAGGAAGCAGGTCTGGGTGTTGTGGGAGAAGGCTCATTGTCACAGGCCAAAGCTGTGCCAGCTGACATGTTGGATGATCTTACATGTAACCCACCTCAGTCAGATTTTCTTTTAAAGATCAATCTTTTTCTCTCTGCATTCCTGTAGTTGAACATTGTACAAGGGTTGGGGCAAAATGCATTTAGTTTACAGATAAAATATAATCAATTCACACTTAGATATCGAGTTGTGCTATGAAGAGGGAAAAAAGAGAAAGAGAAAAGCTACATAACTACCTAGCTTGTATGTGTTGCATATAACATCATCAGGGAAATTGAGAATAGGAAAACAGAGTGGGTGTCCTCTTAACGGTGTCTGGGGATACTCCAGATTCAGCAAATTAAGTTATTCCACCCAGAACTACAGAGAGACTCAAAGAAATGAGACAGGTAACAGGAACTGATAGCAGAGCTTAACCAGCTTGTACATCTTTATCAGATAGACTCAGATTTTAAGTGATTTTTGAGAAAGTTATGCAGGATATGTTTTTCTGACTGCATTAGAGATGCAGAGATGCCTTAAAGTTGCATTTCTGAAAGTAATTAGATTTACTGTTTTGCCAACTAAGTCTTCTAGAAGACTGTGACAAGTTTAGTTTCCTGTATTTTTTTTTTTAAATAATTTGCCTTTAAACATATGAATCACTGGATAAATTAAACGCCTTTTGTTGTAACAATAGCCATAATCTGAATGTTTGGTCTGGAATCCTATCAATACTGTACACTTGGCCAGCAAATGATTCATGTTGCATTAAATTACATTTTTGTTTTCCTGAACTGCCTCTTCAAATTTTCTTGACGCTTCAATTCATTAAGCAGATGGAGATGGAACATGTGACTGAAATATTTTGTTCAATAATACTTAAGTTCATTCCCTGCAAGCCAGTGTAATCCACTGCTCTTAGAGGAGGGTTGTTTCACTTCAGCACCTTTCCTAATAATGGGTTGAAGGCTCCCTTACAGAAATCCATTTCTGACAATTCATGCATAGTTGATTAAATAACTCTATTTAACCCCGCCTTTCCCTTGATAAATGCAAAGAGGCCGAAACTGGAAAGTTGTTGATTAAGATGATATTGGACAATTAATTATGCATTGTAATAACCTTTGACCCAAGCAAATGCTTTTTTTTCTTTTAATCAGCCGGAATGAAAAGTGATCAAATAATTACATGTTCTTGTCTTCCAATCAAGCTGCAGGTAGAGAAGAGATGTTGAGAAGAAATCAAGCAGAACCTTAAAGAAAGTAACAATATTAATGAAGCAAATGCAGAAGTAATAAATCTCTTGAAAGTAATAATTATATTATTTTTTCACTTACTTCAGCATCATATAAACAAGTGAAGCTGTCCTGAGATAGCTTCTGTTCTCAGCTTCATGCCAGTGCCACTCAGACATGGAAAGGTATTCCTGACCCCTGTGTTCATACCTGAGTGAAAAGTACCCATCATATAGGAAAGATTCTGCACTTGATTCTTCACAGGCTGCTTCCTCTGCGTGGTTATTTCTCAGAGTGGGGGAAAATATTTCATGAAGCCTCCTCTAAACATGTGGAAAAAGGGGTAAAAATGAGGGAAAACCCCCTCACACTGGATTGCATTAAGCATCACACAAGAGGAATGTTTATACCTTCTCAGATCCCTCAGTCTTTGGAAATCATTATCTTTCATGTAAAAGCAGTATCAGCTCTAGATTTCTTCAGCCATTTTGGATCCTGAGAAGTGATTTGGTCTTACTCTTCATGGAGTAAAACTGCACTGAGCGACAACAGTGGACAAGGGAAAACCAACAGACGTCTTCTATCTGGACTTCTGCAAAGCCTCTGACATGGTACCCCACAACATCCTTCTCTCTAAATTGGAGAGCTATGGATTTGATGTTCGGTTTGATGATTTGACTGTTCGGTGGATAAAGAACTGGATGGATGGTCGCATCCAGAGGGTAATGGATGGAGACTGGTGGCATGTGATGTCCCTCAGGGGTCCGTACTGGGACCAGTGCTGTTTAATATATTCATCAATGACATAGACAGCAAGATCAAGGGTACCCTCATCAAGTTTGCAGATGACACCAAGCAGAGTGATGTGTTTGACACACCAGAAGGACAGGATGTCATCCAAAGAGACCTGGAGAGGCTGGAGAAGTGGGCCTGTGTGAACCTCATGA
>NW_009259427.1:187759-199459 GCF_000687185.1 Egretta garzetta | reverse complement strand
GACAACCGATCTAGTTAGTGGTGTCCCTGCTCCTGCAGGGGGGTTGGACTAGACAACCTCTAAAGGTCCCTTCCAACCCCAAACATTCTATGATTCTATGACTGAATTTAATAAAATCCCAAGTCAGATGAGAATTTTGTATACTTTTGTTTGAGGATTTTTTTGTGCATTCCATAATAATGAGTCAATCCTTCCCTGGCTAAACCAACTGTTCTTGAGCTGAGGATCTTGACCAGTAGGAACACGTGTCTCTAGGAATGTGGTGCCTGCATCACGGTTTGGCAGTCTCAGGTACTGTTTGGCTCATTGGCAACAGTGCCTCTCCTCTTGCAGCTCTGGGGGAGCTCTGCATGGCTCTTTAGCTGCACTGGGAAGTAAAGACTTAACTACTGTCATGGTTTAACCCCAGCTGGCAAATAAGCACCACGCAGCCGCTCACTCACTCCCCCCACGATGGAATGGGGGAGAGAATCAGAAGAGCAAAAGTGAGAAAACTCGTGGGTTGAGATAAAGACAGTTTAATAGGGAAAGCAAAAGCCACGCACACAAGCACAGCAAAGCAAAGAATTCATTCACCACTTCCCATTGGCAGGCAGGTGTTCAGCCATCCCCAGGAAAGCAGAGCTCCATCACACGCAACAGTTGCTTGGGAAGACAAACGCCATCACTCTGAACGTTTCCCCCTTCCTTCTTCTTCCCCCAGTTTATATATTGAGCATGACATCATATGGTATGGAATAGCCCTTTGGTCATTTTGGGTCAGCTGTCCTGGCCGTGTCCCCTCCCAGCTTCTTGTGCACCTGGCAGAGCTGAGAGCTGAGAAGTCTTTGGCCAGTCTAAGCACTACCCAGCAACAACTAAAACATCAGTGAGTTATCAACATTCTTCGAGTAGTAAATCCAAAACACAGCACCACACCAGTCACTAGGAAGAAAATTAACTGTGTCCCAGCTGAAACGAGGACAACTACTCATAACCTTAGTGCCCTGAGCAGTGTCTTCTGAGGTGCTACTAGAAGTGCCTATCTTTCAGTTACGAGAGTTTTGTAGGTAATGTTCACATTAAATACTTAACACTATCAAGTTATGTACTGATCAGTATTCCCTGCCTTCTTTGGTTTTGAAAATTTGCACATCCACGTGTTCTGATTCAGCTAGCTATGGCTACAAAGTGAAAATATTCAGAGCAGAGAATAATAAACATAAATAAGCTTAGAAGGAGATAGGACCTAGTGAAAATTATTAAAGCAGTATAGGAAGACCCCCCTGTTTTTTATTAATAAGTTTGTTAAAAATTGCTGAGGTCTATGTAATTAGTCGAATGAGCTTGGCTATCTGCATTTCTGAGTACTTAAAGTGTGAACCTTTATTGTACTCAGAACATATATTTATTATGCAAAAATACGATGTTATTGAATGCCGTTTTCGGATCAGTGAATGACCATTAATAACCCTAGTATTAAAATGTCTTTCTAATGCTAGAAGCTTTCTTTTAACAAAGATTCAGAAAGATTCTCAAGTATGTTTTTGTTGACTTTGAACACTGAAATAATAACAGCTGCATTTAATTCAGTGCATAACAAACTATTTATCTGACTCCATACAAATTTGTTTCTTCTTTTTATAAAATCCTCATGCAGATATAAAAATTGTCATATTATTTTTAGGAGCACCAGCAGGATATGCAACATATAGTGCATAGGGATGGAGTACATTGTTCTCTCATGAATATCGCTTTTGATCACATCATTAAGTACACAATCCTGCCATACAGATGAGCACGGTGTTTGTGACCCAGTGATGTGGATATTAATGAGCATCTTTCCTTGCATCTGACTTTGATTGAACTTTTCATCACCTTTGCTGTTTGGGGAGCTTTGCATCAATTCCAGTTAAGTCCTTGCAGAACTCATTTAATTTCTTTTACATGACTGACCTTTCTCACACATGACTGGCTGTCACAAGCTGAAGAGACTCGTAGGTCTGGGTTTCTGAATCTTGAGCGATTTAATTACATGAAGAGGCATTTTGCTGTAAGATAAGAAAGAATGCCCGATTACTTAACTCATTACATGCTTTAAAAATGATCCTGAGATGTCAGACACAGACATTCTAAAGCTTTTGGGTGTTTTTGTTTGTGGTTTGGTTTGTGTGGGTTTTTGGGGTGTGTGTTGACATTTTCCCTCCCCTGCCCACAACTCAAAAATAAAAATATCTAGAAATAATTATTAATTGAATGAAAATTTACTTTAAATGTCCAGAATACACCTTTATCTTTAGGAAGTACAATGGAATACACCTTCATCCACTGTTAATAAACCTTATTTACACTAGCTGTATACCTCATCCTATATTCACTGGCTTTTCTAAATCAATGTACACTATTCCCCTTTAAAACCAGGCAGTATTTCTGGTAATGAACAACTGAAGTTAGTTTGATATTTGTACTATTATTCTCATTGCAGTAAAGCTAAATTGACCATATATTATATCCTTTCTGAAAGAGTACTGTTTTTTTCTGATCTAGTCTAAAATCAAAGAAATTGTTTCAGGTATAGTGATGTGTTCAGTATGTTCAAACTCAGAGGAGTTTTTTTTGGTTTAGGTTTAAGTCAAGATTCATCTGACATAAGGTAACATTTCTAAAACTTAAACATCTAGCCTAAGCTAGTCTTTAGACTCCCTCTAATGCTCATGCAGAGAAATTGACTCCTCTAGAGGGTAATTTGTCCCAATTATCTTGGATATCATACGTTTTCATTAAGTGGTTTCTGGTAATAACTCTTTTTCATCAAAGGACCCTGGATAAGTATCTTAACCTTGAAGCTTAGCATTTCAATGGTTAAGAATAGGTGAGGCAGACTCCACCCCACGGGCTGTGAGATACAGATTCTCTTTCAGTCCAGTACTGTACTAGATTTTTCAGTATTTGAGACACAAAAACCATGTAGACCCTCTCCAGAAGCCTCTCCTCAGTGTCCTTCATGCTATTGATCAGCCTGGTAACTTTGTAAGCTTCAAAGGTATTACCATACTGTAAGTGCAGCTCTACACTAATTTCCTGCATGACTTATTATAGAAACCCAAAGATGAGGACTGTTTGTAGATGTTGTCAAAGAAAAATCTGCCATAATACCTGCTTGAGGAGTTAAGCAACAAACACACCCAAATATCAGATTATTTGGTTTGGGTGGTTTTGTTTTGTTCTGTTTGCATTAGGTATAAATGGAAGAAAAATGCAGACAAAGAGCTCTAGAATGACATTTATATGCAGCCTCAGTGTGTTACTATAGATAATAATTTTTATTTTTTTTCACAGCTACAAGGTAACAGGAATTAAAAATGGTGAGATTCAGCTGGATGACTTTGGTCAACTAATCATCAAAACAGTTCAACTGGAAGAGCAGTTCTTGGACTATAGCCAGATAAATAAATTCCCCATCTATGCCTTAATTTCTGACCAGAAATCTTTGGGGACACGTGTAGCACATTAAAAAGATCAAACACATTCAAACATTGGCTCAGTTTCTCTCTCCAGCTAACGGATGTTCTATCACTTTCCATGCTGCAGCTAAAATTAAAAACCTCTTTCTCTGTGAAGCCATGACTGAAGAAAATACTGTAGGGTATATTTATGTTTTAAGAAAATAATAAACAATTCCATGTGGCCTGATGAAGGCACTAAAGCTTATATTTTATCCTTCAGACATAGGTCAAAAAGATATAACTTGATTTTTTCTGTGAACTATTTTATCAACCTTTTCACTGGAAAAAGGAGATTTACTCAGTATTTTTTTAAAATAAATCAGCATATCACAATGTGTTTGATTTGTATTTATTGATTTTATTTTTCCAGTCTGAGGGCTAAGCTGATGCCAAAGTGGCCTGTGCAGAGCTGGACTGTTAAAACTGAGCATCAATTCAATTATTACAAAGAGAAACAGAAAATTATTGGTTCACATATTATTCCAGACCTTTCTGCAACTTTGATATGGAGCTGCTGGATTCCTTCTCATATTTGATAGAGTGGAGTTATCCTGTGATATAAAATGACAAAAACTGTACAATAAGACAGACTAAAGATGAGCTTTAGAGACAATCACATTATTTTTGTAGAAATGGAAACTATGGAAAAGTTTGGTTTGCACATGACAGTTAACAACTATTTTTAATGTCATGGCTGGCATCAAGGAACAGCTGGGAAACATATTATTTTCTTCATGAGGGTCTTCCTTTGAAAGTCATTAAGTTCTGCACTGTTATACTAGACTCATGTTTCTAACAGCCAACTTATTTTATTCAGGTATTAATGCGTGGTGTGGTGACTCATTGACATGGAAAACTTCCTGCATGAACCACAAAGAGGGCAAATGCTTGGAGAACTGTCGCTGTGCAGATGCAAAGCTGAGGTCAGGTGCTTCTCTGTCACTGATGCATCACAAGTTGAACCCTCACTTACCAGTTGTTTATCTGCCTGCAAGCAGGTTTGTATTTCCTTTTTTTTATTGTACTAAACTTATGAGTAAATGCAACAGGAAACCTTGAAGCTGAGGTCTTACAGAAGTGTGATATATTTTGAAAAGTTAAAACATCTGGAAAGAATTAACTTCCTCTACCCCAATAGTAAATCAGTGGAGAGCTGGCCAGCCACTGGAAAAATTACTGCCAAGGACCATCGTGAGAAATTCGCTATCATCTCACTCATCAGTATTTTTTAGGTATTTGGGGGGTTTTATTGTAGGTTTTGTTGTTGTTTTTCCTAAATCTGTCTGGTTTTATTGTCTCTTGGCATGATCTGGTCACTTTGGAAAGTACTGTGATCATTAATTTTTCAAGGTTGCACATTACCATAGAAAATCCATAGGGGACTTAATAGCATGATTAGTCCATGTACTAGTCTGTGTTATTACTATCATGCCAAATATGGGAAGAGGTTTCTCAGGGAATCTGTAGTATATCTGTTCTTGGAAATGTTTAAAACACTATTGGACAAGGACCTGAGCACCTAGATCTGATGTGGAATGTATCCATTCGAGTCGAGGGTTGAAACAGATGACATCCTGAAGGCCCCTCCCAACCTAAATTATCTTGTGACTGTATTTTATTTCTGGGACAGTGAATTACCCACATAGGTAAGATGGGACTGGGAACATTCAATTCATCAGCACCAGTCTCCAAGTTAGATGATGGGATAAAACCCTTCCAAACCTTAAGTTCTAAATGGGTACTTGTGCAATAGTTCAGCTTCAGCATTAATAACAGAAAGTGCTCTCCTTTTCCCACCTTCTCCAATTTTAAACTATTGTATGGCCAGGAAAGTATACAGCAAGTTAGAAGAGCTTTACATGGCAAGTCTCCTGATGTTCAGGAGTACTTTCATTTTTTGAGATTTGCTGATGTTCAGGATTTGTTTCCCTTTTCCCGGGCCACAGATTTACTACTCTGTGTAAAAGAGTGTTCTCTTTAACTCTGTTGCAAAGTACCACCTGTCCAAGGAAGACACGGAGCTCTCAGTTCCCAGTGAATAAACATGTAGCCCTTCTGAATTAATCGTTTGGTCAGATGCTTTCCTGTCTGCCAAATCTTTCCTGTTCCCTGTCACAAACACTCTCAATGACATGAGGTTTTTTTTTTTACTTCCCTAGATTCACCGCTCAAAATTAGCTATTATGGGTTAAAGTGATAAATAAGTATTTTACATTATTGAGTGTATGGTTCTTGACTGTATGTACCTAGCTTAGGTGCTCTGTATTATATTACTGAGTCCAAGCAATTTTTTGCTTAAGAATAGCAACACTTAAAATAAGGCAGCTCAGGGAACAGGGCTCTAGCTCACCAATATCTGCTAAGGTGACTTATTAGCAGAGCCAGAAGGAAACACAAATATTTAGCTTCTCAGGCCATTTTTTTCTAGCCACAAATCCCCTCAAGCAAGACTAAATTAATTTTTAAAAGTTCCTCTTCGCCATAACATAGTTGGCTCAGGTTTAACTGACACTATGCTGGAAGTTGGAAATGCTAAAATGTGAAAGTTCATCTGTTGCCTTCTAGGATAACACACAGTTATGTGGGTATGTATTATCAAATGTCTGCATGTATGTCTCAGGCTTTTATTCCTGATCTGGGTCCATAGGGTTTATAAAGATAGAGGAAACAAAGATATACAGTCTTCTACCTATGCTCTATGACTGTTTTGTTTCTGAGTATGGAAATTGCTTCAAAAACAAGGTATGCTGTGACTTTCCCTCTCAAGGTCTTTCCTTTAGTTTAATTCCTAGTGACACGGTAGGGGAAGTGAAGATGGTAAATTCACACCTGTCCCATATTTTGCACCTTGTCAGAACCTGCCATGGTATGGTTTCTCTGGGAGTGACAGTATTATTAAACATCTTCTGGTGGAAGCTTCAGAAATCAACACTCAGCTCAGATATGCCACGAAGAGCTTTACTTTTTTTTTTTTTAATATTTTTTTTGAGAACAGAAGAAAGGTAACAGCTCTCTGCTGTTATACAGAAATACTGTGTGATAATATAGTACAGTAGGGAAAAAAAAACCCAACAACCAACCAACAAACCTTTAAGAAAGAACGTGAAAAATCTCAATGATCAAACTTTTTAGGATAATAAAAGCCTTGATATTTGTTAACTTTGATTAAGGCCCAGCATATTGAAAGTTCAGCTGATTTATTTCAAGAGAATTGTCCCTATCCCTTTGACATCACAAACACACAGCCTTAACTTAATTCATTGGGAATCTGGAATCACCACGTTGACATCGCAAGAATTATTTTAGCTTTATAAAATTGTCTAGAAAATCAGAATCAGATTAAGCATGTTACCAACATGCATAATCAGTGCTGTACTGGTTATGAAGGGAGAAAACACCTTTCCTACCCAGCAGATTCATTCACCAAAAAAGAACCTGAGAGAAATTTATTGTTAAATCAGGGGAACATCATTTTATATGTGAGAATTTAAGTAATAACACCAATGAAAATGGCACCAACTAAAATAAATGAAAATGCTTACTCCTTTATGGTTTATGGTTTCACACTTTGTCCTCTACTTCTGGCTAATGAGAGTGGAAACTACACAGCAATTCTGAAAATTGCCTAGCGATAGCAACTAGTTTGGCTGGTCTCAGGAGCCAAGGATATTGCTATCATGTTTTATACATTTTATTACTTTAGAGATTTTATTTTGGGCTGTACAAAGCCTTGGCAAATGTTTAGTGACCAAAAGACCTGCCTTGCCAGGTTTGTGCATCAATTTACCTTCAAGATGATTCCATATATTCTATTAGTAGCCACAGAATCTCAAGATTCAAGACTTTAGAGTAATGTTACATACTCTTAGGCATGGTGGGATAAGTTTTCAGCCTGATCAGATGTGAAGCCCCAGAATGCACATCTTCCTCTCCACTCGTTAGGGAAAGGAGGAATTGTTTTAGGGCTTGGCAGGTGTTCGTGTTTCAGAAACATCAGCTGGTGTCAACTAAACTTCTACACAATAAAACGTAATATAAGGTTCCCCAGATTTCTACTTGCACGGAGGTTTCCAGGAAATCATACAGTCCTCTTCACGTTAAGTCAATGGGTGCAATTTATCACAATAAAGGGGTCTCCCATTTCCATCCTCTACCTCCCCCCTCCTTTGTCACTCTCCTCTGCACCAAGAGCACCGAGTCATCCTGCTTCTTTCAGCCACACTGGAGAGCTGATACCCCATCTCTCTTCTGCTCTGAACTCTGCAAACCTGCAGCACTGCCAAAGGGAACATGTCTCTCCTGTGGAGGGGAGCAGCACTGTGATACAGGCTGGGCTCAGAGCAGCACGCTGTGATGAAGGTGGGAAGTAATGAGATCCTGAGGGATGAAAGACGAAGAGCAGGAGTTCAGCCTTTCTTGCAGGACTTTCTCTCCCTCCTTTCACCCTGTCAGCCCTCTTGTTTCTCTGGATCACTGGCTTCAGTTTCTGGGCTGATCTGAATAAATCCATCATCCCATTAATTTTTCTTCTGCATAAAACAAATAAAAGTAGAGACTTTGGCAAAGTGGTTATATTCAGTCCTGAGAGGGAGTCTTAGTGCTCAAAGACTATGACATTGGTTATTGTAGTAATGTGAATAACACTTTCATGTCTAAGAAAATTGCTGTATATTAAATGTACAATAAACTAGCTAAACTCTCCAGTCTGTGAACGTCTCACAAATATTTCTTTAAAACTGAATGTGTTTACAAACTTGAGTAATCAGAAGATCTGGCCCTAAATGATCTTGGAGAACTGGGAAACAGTATGTCCAGACTTGGTATACTCAATTTAATAACACAGAAGTTTAATACATAAATATCCTACTGAAAAAAACAATTATTTTTTCAACAACATAAACCAGTTATTAAAACTGGTTTTTAATTAAAATCAACTCAAGTGCATTTGTGAACAAATGGACAGCACAAGGCTTTTTAAGTAATCACTCTGAACACTCAGAACAGCTAAAAGTTTATCTAAGGTAAATTGAATTTATTTTTTCTCTTGAGATAAAAATTGTGCTTATAGCCAGAAAAAATATATTAAAAAGTTAATTTCTTTAATTTTGTTTCCATGTCTATATGAGTTTTAATTTTCTTCCTCTTTTCCCAGCCTCATCAATGTGACTGCAGCACTGCAAGCTCTGAGAGTCAGGGGGTAACGTGTCCAAGGACAGTTGCCCTGGCTCTGCAGCATGTCAAGAGGAGTTTCAGAGCTGGGGTGCACTTTCACATCCACTTTCAACTGCAGTATGATCTAAAGCAGTCTAGCCAATGGCAGGAAATCAAAGCAGTGTTTTGTTGATTTGATACAGCTATTTGCAGATGGCAGATCGGACCATTTTTTTGCTATTAGCTAAACCAGGTAGGTTTTACCATACAAAATTCCTGTATCAGGAATAGTGTGACCAGCAGGACAAGGGAAGTGATCGTGCCCCTGTACTCGGTGCTGGTGAGGCCACACCTCGAATACTGTGTTCAGTTTTGGGCCTCTCACTACAAGAAGGATGTTGCATTGCTGGAACATGTCCAGAGGAGAGCAACCAAGCTGGTGAGGGGTCTGGAGCACAAGTCATACGAGCAACGGCTGAGGGAACTGGGGTTGTTTAGTCTGGAGAAGAGGAGGCTGAGGGGAGACCTGATCGCCCTCTACAACTGCCTGACAGGAGGGGGTAGGGAGGTGGGGGTCGGCCTCTTCTCCCTGGTAACAGATGATAGGACGAGGGGGAATGGTTTGAAGCTGCGCCAGGGCAGGTTTAGGTTGGACATTAGGAAAAACTTCTTCACCGAAAGGGTTGTCAGGCTCTGGAATGGGCTGCCCAGGGAGGTGGTAGAGTCCCCATCCTTGGAGGTATTTAAAAGAAGGATAGATGAGGTGCTTAGGGACATGGTTTAGTGGTGGGATGGCAGGGTTAGGTTAACGGTTGGACTCGATGATCTTAAAGGTCTTTTCCAACCAAAGTGATTCTATGATTCTATGATTCTATGAAAATAATCTGCCCCTTTACTGGTATTATGGCTGAACCTTCGATTCACTTACAAAGTTATCCAGTCTTCAATGTACTTCTACTCTTAACTAGGGCTATTTTAATTAAAAAAAAAACCAAACAGATTACCTCTTTCTGATATGCTGAAGATTTTTCCATCCTCTTCTTCACAGATGCTTCTTCTTTCAATCTCATTATAGGTTTTGAACCCTATGTTGACATTTGCCACACAAATCAGATGCTGCAGTATTTGCACAGCCTGGGGAGTAAGGAACTTCTCAAGCTGCATCAGTGTTTAGCAGAACAGACACCTTTTTTTTTCAGTGTCCCAGCCTTGCTGCCTGCCACAGGCTCTCCTGGCCTCAGCTGAATCACTTATTTGTATAGCTGAGCTCAAACTAATGGGTTTGGAGTTGTCCAGTGAAAGGTATTCATTATCAGTCATTTAACTTTTTTCTGCTTATTTTTTTGTTTTATTTTTCCAACTGATCCCCAGCTGTGCTTACCTGTCAAGAGTAACAATGGCACTCCTAGAATAAAACCTGAAGGAGTAGACTTGGCAATGTTCAAATAAGTTCATTTCCCAAATAGCTGTAATGTGTGGCAGTCAGAGGTTCTGGTCTATCAGTATGAGTGCATGGTTCCCCTTTGGGGCTTTGCATTCAGTGCTGATGAAAAGAGAAAAGAAACCACGTGGTGTGTTGTGCTAGACTAGAAAATTTAGACTGCTTTTCCTCAGTTTCCTGCAGCTATGCTATTGCAATTTTGGAATACGCATGCTGATGCAAGTGACCTTGCCTTATAAGCGTATTTATGTCCATTTCTGCAGGAGCTGTCCCTTGTACCCCTGTGCTACGTGACTCACGTTACAAGATTTACCAAATGACCATTAGCAGGGCTCAGATTCCATCCCTGAAGAATGCAAATTAGGAGAGCAACGTGCAGTGACACAGGCAGCACAGCAAATTAAAAAAGCAATATACATATTTTACAGAGGGGAAAAAAACCACAACCCTTTAATTTAAAACAAAGAAAATAAAGAAGATCCAGAATGAACTTATAATTGAAGTTTAATTGTCACCTTCCATTAAAGTAAAAATGCATAAGAAGAAGCTTTAAGAACAAGCAATCACAGTTAAAAGCATAACATGAGCATCTGGTTCTTCCATATTACAGATGATATGTTAATATATGATCTAAACATCATCTCTAACGTTTTATAAACAAAGATAAATTAACAGGATCAATTTTCCCTAGCAAATATTCTCCACCTAACAGGATAATCTTTGAACACTAATAAAATAAACCACAAATCACATTTACTCTTGGGCTTACTCTCTTGCTGCAATTTAGCCTAACTTGAGACAATATGGCAAACTCTATTAGCAAAAGCATAATTTACTCTTTTTCTCCAAAGAATTAGGTTTTTTTAAGGTGCTTTTGTATAGATACAGTTATTCTGAGTAAATGAATTAATGATAATTAATATTTACTTATTAAATTAACTAATTTAATTAAATAATTAACTTAATCTGAGTTATCCATAATGTATGCATCCAGTAGTATGAGCATTCATGCATTAAAGATTACAACTGTTCTTTGTATCTAACAAGAAGTCATTTACTCCTAAAAATGCATAGGTATATCATCAAGTCTGTACATGATTAGAACTATGAGGATTATATGTACATGGTAATGCAAAGCCAAGATGATTTCCTGAATTAAGATTCCTGTCCAGAATAATCACAAGGAGTGCAATGTACTTCATGGATAGAGAGACCATTCTAAAGATCATAGAATCACAGAATCATAGAATGTTTTGGGTTGGAAGGGACCCCTAGAGGTCATCTAGTCCAACCCCCCTGCAGTGAGCAGGGACACCGCTAACTAGATCAGGTTGCTCAGAGCCCCGTCCAACCTGGCCTTGAATGCTTCCAGGAATGGGGCCTCCACTACCTCTCTGGGCAACCTGTTCCAGTGTTTCACCACCCTCATTGGAAAGAATTTCTTCCTTATATCCAGTCTAAACCTACCCTGCTTCAGTTTAAAACCATTACCCCTTGTCTTGTCACAGCTGGCCCTACTAAAAAGATTGTCCCCATCTTTCCTATAGGCCCCCTTTAGGTATTGAAAGGCCGTAATCAGGTCTCCCCGCAGCCTTCTCTTCTCCAGACTGAACAAGCCCAACT
>NW_009259427.1:184084-184376 GCF_000687185.1 Egretta garzetta | reverse complement strand
TGATGGCTGCTCCTGCATAGATATCTGGGAGGACAGGGTGCGGCTCCACCAGTCTATTTCCTGCTCCGCTTCCCTGATGCTCCGCAGCATGTCTACCTCTTCCCTTAGCTCTGCCACCAGGCAGAGTAGGTACTCCACTTGGTCACATCTTATGCAGGTGTTGCCCTTGCTGGTGTTTGTTTCCAGCGCCAGCTGGTGGCACTCCCTGCAGCCAGAGACCTGGACGGCTGCGTGCTTTCCGAGGCCCTCAGTCTGCGTTGAGGCTTCCTTTCTGACCAGCGATTAGATGTAG
>NW_009259427.1:149693-184030 GCF_000687185.1 Egretta garzetta | reverse complement strand
GGAGCTGGGGGAGGGCCCTCGCCTTGCCCACGCGAACTGCCTGCGCAAACTGCCCACACCGCGCCCTTCTGACGCCCCACGCCCTGTTTGCCCGTCCTGTTCACCGCGCTCCGGGTCGCTCGCGCTCCCTGGGGGCTGCTTTTATACCTCAGGAGGGTCAGGCCGCCATCACCCCTGACTCCACCCCCGCTGAGTCAGAGCTGCCGCTCATCAGGAGCTGGCTCTGAGGTGAGGGGGAGCTCGGGTGCCCTCTCCCTCCCTGCGCTTTTGACTTTGCGGTTCTGCCGCTTTTAGGAAAGGGTCCCCCGGCGCGATCCTCCGCTCCGGAGCCCTTCGCCTCGGTGTCTTCGACGAAATGGCGAATATCTGGTTTTGACTCAAAATCCATTCATAGAGCACTTAGTATGAATGTTCTAGGAGGGGTAAGAAATGGAAACTCCATTCTACAGAAAAACATTACTTTCTCGGTGAATCGGTAGATAAATGTCATCCAGCAAACCAGCTGAAAACCCCCCAAAACCCTCACTATGAAGAACTGTGCATATGTTTATACGATCACAGGCAAAGGAAGACATGTTCAGAAGTTTTGTCCTCTCAAGTGGCGATTCCCACTCCTCAGCTGTTAAGTTTTTCCAAACGATCCTTTTCACTGAGATGTGCAGAGTCAGTCAGTTACCAGGTCTTTCCTGAAAGAAAATTAACATTCTCATGAAAAATATGTTTCTTTGAGTACATCTAACTACACCTTTTGTCTAGGCAAACTGCCAGAAAACTGGGGAGGTCAGAAAATAAGCGAGCAGAGACATGGTTTAATTGTACCAAGCAAACTTCCACAGAAAAACAAACAAACAAACAAACAAACAAAAAACCAACCCCCCCAAAACAATAAACAAATAAACCCCAAAAAACTAAATTCAAAAAAGAAACAAAATAAGCTGGTCCTTTGGTTTCAAATGGGAAAACAATGTACATGGATTTTTTCCACCCAGGTGCCAAGTCTAAATTCTTAGTGGTACCATATGGCAAAGAAACCACCAAAAGACATAAATGTTGCATGCCTTACCTAGAACCAGAGTGAACAATCATTTCCCACTGCTGGTGTTTAATGATTGATTGTGTGCTTGTGTGCCTTAGAAAGGGAAACAAACAAAACCCCAAACCCATTAACAAAATCCCATAGAGCTGAAATGATTAAGAGATTGGAATTAGCTTTAACTTACAATGTGGCAAGTTTTGCGTAGCTTTAAAATTTTAAACTTTATAGCTGATTCCACAGAAATGTTTTGCATGAAACATCTTACCTTTGTCTTCCTGATACCAACACAGAAAAGACAGAAAATTTAGATGGATGGACTTTCATTAGCATTCCTCAAAATGTCGTGTCAAGGGGATGTTGTCCTGGAAACCCTGAAGGTTGAACAAAGGAGACGTCTCAAGTGACTGCATTCTTTGGGTACTGTACTCCAGCTCCTCCTTTTTGGAGAAATAAGGTCAAGAAGGCAGTACTATGAAACCTTTATCCTTGCCTTTAAATATAGATACAGACGAGCAAGATTCTCACAATGTCTTACTCTCTGTTGCCAAGATTAATTTGTATAACTTAGACACAGTATAGATATCTGAATTAGAAGGTCAGTCACTCCAACTTGCCTTTCCAGTAAATGGAAGAATTAATCGCCCAGAAGATGGCAGACATCATAGTCCCTCTCAGAAGGGGAATTTAATCCACCTTCCATTATTGCTAACTTAAAATTAAGGTTAGTGTGCCCCAACATAAATGCCTGATATAGAGGATTAATCTTGTTTGTATATGCCAGTGGTACTGCATGATGGCATCCTGCAACCCACAATACTTGGAAAATGAAAAATAATGTGGGAAAAATGTCTTCAAAAAGTTGTTGCAATAAGCTCCAGTCCTCTGTGTATTATTAGAAAGACACAAAAAAACTATTCCTTAGTTTTCTTTCTCTCTGTTCATTCAAATTTGCTTCATACTCTTTCTACTTAGGAAATCAAGCAGATAATTCTCAATAAACTGGGCCCTCATTAAAAGATCTTGTGTGACCAAGTACCCACAATGGGATTCATCACAGTTAACTTTACGTCTGTGGTATATAAACATCAGCATTTGAGCTAGGCATCTCAGCATGGTCAGGAGACGAGCTCTCACTCTAAGATACTTGAAACTTCATTTTTTTCTAAGCAATTGCATTATTGTTTGCTTGTTTTCCTGAATATACTTTAGTTAGCTAAGAGTGTGGGGTTTGGTTTCTTTGGTTTTGTTTTTCTTTTAATTGTAACTAACATAAAGAAAGAAGGATAAGGAAATCCTCATTTTTCAGTTCATTTTTGGGGGGTTGGTTCTCAAAAAATGCTTACAGAAAAACAAATGAATTGTCAAAGGCATTATCTAAAAGAAATATTTTAAAAAATTAAAACAAAACAAAACAAAACTGCCCAAACTCTCCATAGTAGAAACAGCATTTCTCACCAGCTCTACCTGTTTATGAATGACTGTTATCCTATAGTCTCTCAAAGCATACTTTTTTTTTTTTTTTTTTTTTTTTTTGCCTGTAAGACAAGATCCTGGTTATATGTAACCATTACTAGATGAAATTTTAAGAGAATATTGGGAGAGGAGGCCCTAATTCCATGTTGGGCATTTGCTGGCAAGTCCACCCCTGAATAGGCAAATGAAACAAAAAAAAAATGGGGATGATGATTCTAGATGCTAGTGTGTACATGACATGCCAGTCAAAGTTATCTATTCAGTGTTTTATTTCTCCTTCCCATCTGAATTGTTACACAATATATTGAGTTTAAGATCTCAAGGTAGTTTCTACAGCCACAGCCTGACTGATGCTCCCTCTGATTAGTACTAAATACAGAGATAGATCCCTGTCCTCAGAGGAAAGAAGAAAAACTATTTTGGCACTTCTGTTTGAATCTATCATCATCCAGGGTAGCACATCATGTATCAATGTATGTGTGAGGCACTAGGAGTCATATATGGAAGAAGAGGATCTGGCAGGGACGATATCTGATAAATCTGTCCCAAGTAAGATCAGTGCATCCAAACAGGAACAGAGCAGTGGTTACTCATCCTAAAACTGAGGTTCAAAATGTATGATCCTGACTCTCCGTCTTTGTGACCTTGTAGCCCAAGATGATTGACAATCCACCAGCAGGCTCATTTCCTTCTTTTAGGAAAACAGTAACAGCTGTCTCTGAAGCAACCTACAGGAACCACGTAGTAATATGTCTTCAGTCATCCTTTCACCAAGCAAATTACAGTATTCTGGACAGGGTAAGAAAGAGGCCATCTGTTATTCTTTTTGATGAAATGTTTAGTGCAGGAACGTTTTTTACCTTGCAAGGTGGCCTCAGAGGCATAATGCAGCTCTACCACACATCTGTCTGTCACTGAGGCATTGCTTCAGCTACTAATACCTCCTCTCCTGCTCACATTGGATTGATTTATGTTTCAGTTTTCTCTTTTCTTCTTTTTCCTAACCCTTTTTTCTAATTACAAAGAGTTTTGGGGTTTGGGGGGGTTTTGTTTGTTTTTTTTTTTTTACAGCTGTCATTGTGGAGCAGCTAAATTGTCCTGACAACTCTTTCAGATGATGTTCTATACTAAAGATTCTTTCTCATACATTGGTTTGCTACTGAAGGTTTCCTGTGTTTAACACATATTTCAGTGGAAAGCAGACTGGATTTCCAAAATATTCATGTGAATTTTCCATTTCTAACAACACTTCCCCTCTCTTTATTCTTCCATAATTTGAAGGGCAAGCTATCTACCTCTGATCCTTTTGGAACAGGTAAAAACTGGCCCCCTAAGGAATGTCCTGCAGAATTGTGCAGACATTATTTTGATAGGGTTTTACAAAAGTGCATGACAGAAAAACACCTTTCAAACCTATAGAGAATTACAGAAAATTGCCTAATGTCTACAGGATTTTTGAATGGCTTAGGAGAAAACTGCCACATACAACAGCATCTGATTAATTCTCATTTTGTAAAACATATTCTCCATTAGTAACAATCAGGTTCTACCATGAGATAATAATATATTTTGTTGGATAGTCCTAACAGTGCATCATATAACTCAACAAAACACAAAAGTACCAGGAAGTACTTAGCCCAATAAAGGTATAAGTCAAGATCTGAGATACCTGCTCTGAAACAACATACAGAATTTTGGTTTGGATAAGTGTACATGGATTCTCCTTCAGCATCACACTAAATGTTGCCAGACAGGTAGTTTAAAAAGAAATGCTATAAATTATTACTTCCATGTGCACAGCTAGGGGGCCAGGGTTATGTCTTCGATACCACATCAGACCTATCAGTTGCAAACTGAGAGGTACCTGCTTGAGTATATCCCTAACAGCTCATGAACATCGGAACCACTGAACAGCATGAACAGATAATTTTCCTCTCTGCTTGCTATAAAAGGGTAAGTTAAGTTACTTCTCTGGAATTTTGCAAGATGGCATTTGTAACAAGTTTGGCTGCTTCAGACCTGGCTATATGCAACGATCACTGATGTAGGTCACCTGACCTTCTAATGTGATGCTTTTAAATACAGCACCATCCAGAAATCCCCTCTTACGTGTTAAAATATGTAACTGTTTCTTCAAAACTCTTGGTTTTACCCTTGAAAAATTAAGTACTGTAGATTTCCTAGGGCACAAACCAGGCAACAGCAAGAAATTTCAAGAGTAGGCCAAGCTTGAAAAGAACAAATGAATGATAGCAACTATATTGCAAACTCCTGACCTTCACATATGTGTTTTAGTGGCTGTAGTTCTTCAAATGTTTGAAATTCCAGCCAGTGCACTTGGCCACTGAAAAGTACTGTGGTTTACAGCTGACTAAACAGGTAATGGATTTGGTCTAACAGGAAATATGAGTGATTAATTCTCTTTATTTGTTTTCCTTTCATCCTCCTTTTTCTTTCAAAAAATTATCTATTTTATTAAACATTACAGCATATTAGAGACAGTATTTTTATACTGATGTGTAACATATAAAGGGAAATATAATGGGATTGAGTGTACCCTCAGCAGCTTTGCAGATGACACTAAGCTGGATGGAAATGTTGAAATGCTTGAGGGTAGGAAGGCTCTACAGAGGGAACCGGACACGCTGGATTGATGGACCAAGGCCAGCTGGATGTGGTTCAACAAGGCCAAGTGGTGGCTCCTGGACTTTGGTCACAACAAGCCCATGCAACACTACAGGCTTGGGGAAGAGTGGCTGGAAAGCTGCTTGGCAGAGAGGGATCTGAGGGTGTTGGTCGACAGCTGACTGAATATGAACCAGCAGTGAGCTCAGGTGGCCAAGAAGGCCAATGGCATCCTGGCTTGTATCAGGAATAGTGTGACCAGCAGGAGGAAGGCAGAGACCGTGCCCCTGTACTCTGCACTTGTGAGACCACACCTCAAATACTGTGTTCAGTTTTGGAACCCTCACTCTGAGAAGAACAATGAGGCACTGGAGCATGTCCAGAGAAGGGCAACAAAGCTGGCAAGGGGTCTGGAGCAGAAATATTATGAGGAGTGGCTGAGGGAACTGGGGTTGTTCAGCCTGGGGGAGGCTGAGGGGAGACCTGATTGCCCTCTACAACTACCTGAAAGGAGGCTGTAGCAAGGTGGGTGTTGGTCTCTTCTCCCAAGTAACAAGCAATAGGATGAGAGGAAATGGCCTCAAGTTGCTCCAGGGGAGATTTAGATTGGTAATTAGGAAAAATTGCTTGACAGAAAGGGTTATCAGGCACTGGAACGGGCTACTTAGGGAAGTGGTTGAGTCCCCATCCCTGGATGTATTTAAAAGACAGGTGGACAAGGTGCTTAGAGACATGGTTTAGTAGCGGACAGGTATGGTTGGACTCAATGATCTTAAACGATTCTGTGATCTATTTTACCAGCATTATCTGTTTGAATAGTCTGTGTACTTTAGACATTCTATTTTGTTATATATCTGCCTCCATCCTATGTTTCTGTGTTTAGAGGTGTGAAACACCCCTGAATAATATATATGCAGATTAGCTGTATCTGTCTTGTTCAAAATATGCTGATTCTGCTGGAAGACAGTTTTATTGTCTGTCTGTTATGGGCTTTGGCCTAAGCCAGAACTATTCACAGAATTAACAGAGGCCCTAATTCCAAATTTGTTCTTTACTGAGGGAAAGATTTGATCCACTGAACCCAAAAGGATTAAGTGTGTGTTGAAAATAGAGCTGTTGATTAAGTGCTTTCCTAAGACAAACCTTTATGCAGCCCTCTGCTGTTCTGCTTTTATTCTTCAAAAAAACAATTTTATCTCATGGTCACTTTCTAACTTTCTAAGATTAATATTAATATTTTTACTGTCCATATTATCTGGATTCTCTTTGACCCAGTTCAATTGATTCTTTACATGAAACAGGACACTGTACTTTCAGTTGCTTTTCCTTCAGTTGAGTTTCCTTATTTTTAATCATTCATTAAAATTTAAATTAGAAATCAACAATATTCTTGTGTTGAAACCTGTTTTGTATGCATGAAAATCAATGGTAAAGTGTTTCTTGAATTAAATGAAACAGTATCTGGTCCTTTATATGTATCGATCTAATAAGATAAGGTCTTAACTATTTGTTATTGAGAGAGTTCACCATAACCCCAGAACTGATAAAATCAGAAAGCATGATATGAAATGGCAAGATGCCCACTGCCTTTCAAGAGGAAAAGAATGTGAGATAAGAATCTTTTGTATACTGTATGCTGTTGTCCAAGGGCTGATTATGTTAACAAGCGTGTGGTGCAGCAGGGGGAGATTTGGAAAGTGAAAGAGTTTGAGATCCACACAACTTGTTTTTCAAAGTTTTAACTTAAATCTGTCTTGATATTAAATTCATGGACTGAGTACATCTCTGTGGTTTGAGAACTGCCCTGAAGCAGATCTTCCAGTTTAGTTTAATCTAAAAGGAATGTAGAGTGAATGCACAAAGAGCACCCTCTGATATGAACCAAAACATATCACTGGTATGAACCAAAGTATACTGAGGGATATCTTGAGAGGTTCTCTTTAAAATACCATTCTTGATCTGAAATCAAATTCTAGCGAGATGGGAATATCAATGGCTGAGCAAGAAGGCTGTCCTCTTGAGTTTGTAGAGCTGAAGACATCATAACCTGAGGCAGAAAAACAAAAAAAAAACATGTTAGGGACACAGAAGTTGGAAATGTGCTTTTACATTATATGGGTGTGAAGGACCATATTCATCACATGAAGTAATATGATTTAAAAATATTTTAAACATTTAAAATGTGTTTATATATAAAACAAGCTAAAGATAGCTCTGCAGCAATTTCTTAAGGAGCTCTCAATGGAAATGTTGATGTAACCTCAGATATAAAGGTATGAATGCCATACCTCTGTTACTTGACTTTAATCATTGAACTTGGCTGGATTTCTCAACAGAGTTGGCATAAATATATATAAACAAACATACTGAAGGACAATCTGCTAGAATTAGAGGTGAAGGAATGTTATCTAGAAATGATGAATTTGGTACCTAAAATTGTTAAAATTATTGCTATTATTTTATCTTTATTTGAGATAAAATCATGAGATTGTGAAGAATCAGCCATTTCCCAGTGTTCCTCCTCTTTATAAGAAAGGACAGGCTTTTGAATCATGGTGTGGATTTTCTTTCAAAGACTGAAATTCATACTTTTGGAAAAAAAATCAGATATATGCTTTTGACGACTTCTATCCCTTCCCTCCTTTTAAAGAGATGCCATAAAATGACATTGGTTAGGGGAGGCATGAGACTATTTTGACATCAAATCAAATGTTAGCCCAGTTCAAAAGGGACCTTAAAGATCATCTGTTCCAATATTTTGTGGGAAAGGGACCATAGATGAGAATATTTAAGCACCCTGTCCAATTGCATCTTGCAAACCTCATCGTGTGGACTCTACCACATTCCTGTGGAGATTGTTCCAGTGATTCTTCTCACTGTAAAAGATTTCTTCTTTCTTATGTCAATATGAAACCTCTCCTGGTGCAACATGTACTGATTGCCCCTTGTCTTTGCCATGTGATGAAGAGGCCTCGGTCCTCTTCGTAACCACCCTTTAAGTACTGGAATACTGTGATTGAGGTCCTCCCTGAACCTTCTCTTCTTTTTATCATCTTCATGGCCCTCCTTTGGACCCTCTCCAGTCTGTCCATGCCTTTTTTGAATTGTGTGGACCAGAACTGGACACAATACTGACAATGCTGAGTAGAGTAGGATGACCAGGTGTCTGTCTCTGCCTTTGCAGATGCAACTGGAGATCCCACTTGCCATCAAGCTGCAGCGACACACTGATGACTCATATTCATGTGGTTGTCCACCAGGACTTCCAGGTCCCTTTCAGCAAGGCTAATCCTCAGCCACACAGACCCTACCCTGCTCCAGGATCTTCGGTTATGTCATCCCAGCTACAGGACTTGGCACTTGTCTTTGTTAAACCTCATACTGTTGTTGCCCACTCTTCCAGCCTATTCATATGCCTTTGTAAGATGGCTCTCCCTTCTGATGTGTCCTTCTCACCACCCAGTTTAGTGTCATCAACAATCCCATCATCCACATAATTTATGAAGATGTTGAACAGTGTGGGGCCCAGTACCAATCCCTCGGGGACCCCACCTGCAACAGGCTGCCAGCCTGAGTAAGAACCATTGATCACCACTCTCTGAATATTGCCAATTTCCTACCCATCTCGCAGACCACCCATCCAATCTGTATTTTGACAGTTTGTTCAGGAAGAGGCTGTAGGTAACAGTGTCAAACGCTTCGCTGAAGTCCAAGTATATATTATCCACTGCTCTCCCAGTGTTGACAGAGAATGTTATTTTGTTGTAGAAGGTGATCACGTTACTCTGGCATGATTTGCCTTTGGTAAATCCCTGTTGTCTTTTCCCAATCACCTGCTTCATTTAGTTTGTGATAATTTCTAGAATGACTCGTTCCATTACTTTTGCATGAACTGAAGTTAGACTAGCAGGCCTATAGTTTTCTGGGTCCTCTTCTTGCAGATGGGTATGACAATTGCCCGCTTTGAGTCATCAGGAATATCCCCTAATCACCATGACTTTTCAAAGATTATAAGACAGTGGCTGTGCAAAAATGCCAGCCACTTCTCTTAACACCCTGGGGTGGATTCTGTCCAGACCCATAGATTTATATGGGTTGAGCCCTTGCAAGAGGCCACAGACCAGCCTTTCCTCCTCTACTGGTGGGTTGACGGGTGTTTTGCTGTAGCTATTTGATCCTGTGACCTGGGGTCCAGCTACGGCGGTAAAGATAGAGGCAGATGGGGTATTGAGACCCTCTGCATTGTCAGCATTTTTAGTGACCACTTTCCCCACCCTGTTTAGCAATGGGCCTGTATCTTCTCTGTGCTTCTGCTTACTGATCACATATCTGAAAACCCTTTGTTGTTGTTCTTGACATCTTTGTCTAATTTCAGTTCTAGCTGAGCCTTAGCCTTCCTGACTTTATCTTTGTATGTCCTAACAAGGTTCTTGTAGTCCTTGGTGGCTATTTGGCTGCCATTCCTTAGTCTGTATACTTCTTTTTTTTTGCTTTTAAGCAAACCTGTATTGTGTCAGGCTGTGATGGAGTTAATTTTCCTCACAGCAGCCCTCACAGCACTGGGCCTTCTATGGGTCTGTAGAAAGGTGCTGATAACACACCAATGTTTTGGCTACTGCAGAGCAGTGCTCTCACAGCATCAAGGCTATGTCTCCAACATTCCCCCACCACCACCACCAGTGGGCTGAGAGGGGGCAAGATTTTGGGAGGGGACATAACCAAGACACCTGACCCAAACTGACCAAAGGGATATTCCATACCATATGACATCGGCTCAGAGAAAAAAGCTAAGAGAAAGGAGGAGGAATGGGGGGGGCATTCATTTTTTATGACATTTTGTCTTCCAGAGCAATGACTATGCATACTGAAGCCCTGCTTCCTGGGAAATGTCTGGACATCACCTGTTAATGGGAAGTAGAGAATAGTATCTTGTTTTCCTTTGGATGCCACACACAGCCTTTGCTTGTGCTTTTATTAAACTGCCTTTATCTTGACCTGTGAGGGTTTTTTTCCTTTTCCATCTAATTTTCTCCCTGCCTGTCCCACAGGGATTGATTGAATGGCTTGGTGACACCTGCCATCCAGCCAAGGTCAAACCATCACAATACCCCAAATCTCTTTGTTAGTCCAGGGTTTTCTTGTCCTGTCTTCTTCCTTTGCTTTGGTAAGGAACAGACTGTTCCTGTTCTTCCAGGAGACTGCTCTTGAACAACTCCCAGCACTCACATGCTCCTTTGCCCTCCATGGATGCTTCCTATGGAATCCCTCACATCTGGGCTCTGAGCGTATTGAAGCTGGCTCTTCTAAAATCCATGGTCTTCAGTATGCTCAGCAGGATCTTAAACTACACAATGTTCTTGTCACTGTATCCAAGGCTACTATTGGTAGTTATGTTGCCAAGTATATCTTCTCAATCTGCGAGCAGTAAATCCAGCAAAGTTCTGAGTCAACATGTTCAGCATCTCTAGCAGGAAGCAGTCCTCAATGCATTCCAGGAACCTGATGGATGACTTGTGCACTGCTATATTGTTTTCCCACCATGTATGGATAACTGAAGTCACCCATGAGGATCAGGTTCTGTTGGTCCAAGACTTCCCTGAGCAGCTGAAGTAAGGTTTCATTAGCCTTATCTTCTTTGTCTAAAATTCTTTCACTGAAAAACATAACTTAGAACTTGTAGACAGATAGAAGATCTGAAGGGGCTGGAGGGTGAGGGTGGTGGAGGTTGAGATATGATTTGTGTCATTATTCTTCTCCTATTTTTATTAGTCACATAACTGTTGGAAGACATGCTTACACAAGCATGTTGCCTTGTGGGACATGCCATCTTGATGGAAAAAGGCATATGCCCAAAACAGCTTGTAACGTATCTGAAAACAGGATGCAAGAAAAAAAAATATTATAAGTTTTGGTCCTGAATCTTAAAAATATGCCTGAAATCCTACCAAAATTGATAGCGTTGATCATTCATTTGGAATAAAGTATGGATTACATATCTGATTGGGCAAGCAACCACACAGGGAAGATGAAGAAAATAAAACAATTAAGAGTAGC
The DNA here is from genome assembly GCF_000687185.1 of Egretta garzetta. Lineage (NCBI taxonomy): Eukaryota > Metazoa > Chordata > Aves > Pelecaniformes > Ardeidae > Egretta > Egretta garzetta. Next base: position 172,842 of record NW_009259427.1, on the reverse strand, counting down.
CACGTGGTAAGATACAGTGACTCTAGACATGTTGGTATCTTGTGGTGGAGGATGATATGGGGACATCTGGCTTGACTCTGCATCTGAAGGCAGGTTGGGCTCAGAACAGCACATCCCAAAGAAACCATCACCCTTAGAATCCAGGAGTACTCAGACTGGGTGATGTCTCAGCATAGCTTAGCTCATGTCAGGAAGAGCTGTGTATTTTGCAAGATATATTGCATTGCTTCTTTTTGATGGGCTATTTCAGGTCGCTGGTAATGCAGGGACTGTTTCAGTATGCTCTGCTGAGCAGCATACATGAGCTATTTGGCTGGCCCAGATTAATTCAAAGGTATTCTGTTCTCTGATTTTGATTAACTTAATTATTTTCCCAACTTTACTGAAAGACACTGAGTATTTTCATTCACTCTAAATACATAAGGCCAACCATCTCACTTCTCCAAATCTCAGATATTTGTAATTGGGTGAGAGAAATTTATGGCAACTTATGTATTACTTCCTTTAGCCCTCTTCTTATCTTCTTATTTTTTCTTTTACACACATACGGAATCTCATATAGACATCAACAATGAAAATAAGCAAAATACTTTTTCTTGCCAGTGTAAATTGTTTTGTATGATTTCATTCCCCAAATCCTTTGAAGGCACACATTTTCTACCAAAAAATGTGGTATATTTTTTCATTGTATATGAGTTAATATATTCTCCAAGAGTCATGAAAAAATCAAGATTGGTCTGCACAGACCAAGTATTTGTGAATAAAGTCTGTAAAATTTAGCAAACAGTGGATTAGTAGTAAGTACTGGCTAACAATGTACTTGACTAAATTTCTTTTTTTTCCCCAATTGTTTATAAGTAGTTGATTATACTTAATAGACCATGTTAATTACTGCATCTCTGAAATGTATTGAACAATTAAAATAAAGCACCAGAGACTTGTTATACCAAAGGGAATGATTCCAGAGTGAGTGTTACACAAAGGGACAATTAAATGACCTAATACCACTGAGCCTGTTCCAGCTGATAATTCCACATATCTATTAACAGAGTTCAAGTCTAAACTTCATTTTGTGTTTTGTCACTGCATTAGCCACTGTGTCCAAGGATATGACCTAAATTCCTTTTTAGTTACTGGCAGAACTCTCACAGACTGCAGTGTGCCTTGGATCAGGCATCCCAAATGACTGGCTTTTCGGCCTAAAACAATGGAAGTCTACCAAACTGATTTGTCACCTTTGCCTGGTGTTCACACATACTAATGAGTTCTGAAAATGTTAATTTGCTTTGTGCCCAGATCAAATACGTTGCTCTGTCAGAATAAAATAAGTTCGGAGCCAACAAATTTGCATGAGTGTAGTTTATTCTGAAAACATTTACATGCCATTAATACATTAACATAATATGATGTTCAGAGCATATTTAACTGTGATTGGGATGCTATGGATTAGGAATTGTGGGCAGTGGAAAGATCACAGCTTTTCTGTGTTGTGGATTTTTTTAGGAATCCCTGGATTACTTTATATCAACGGAGCTGACATCTTCTGCTGAAGTGAAAATTGGACATCACAATGGTTTAAGCTGTTATTTTCTGGTGGGATCATCTGTTGTTGCTGGTGATTGATAGTTCTGAGTTTTGCAGGACACATGGACTGGATTCAGCTGTCCAAACACAGGCGTCTTGTGTCATTTTAGCTTCATTGCATCCTGCCTGATGTTCTAGCTTTCATCTGAGATGAGAATGTGTGTTATCTAATACCCCAACAAAAACAAACTGGGTACCACAAAGAACTTCAAATAGGCATCACTGCCTTTGATTGACAGCAGAGGGGAATCCTTGTTCTTGCCTGTCTATAATGGAAGCATGAACACCTTGCTGATAGGTAGATAGCAATATATTCACACCTGAATGTAAGGCCTTAATCTGGAGCTGAATCCTACTGATGGTTAGTATATATGAACCCCCTGGAGAGTCCTAAACTTCCTGTTGAGTGCCAAGCCTAACCTCAAACTGTAAGGGTAAGTAAAGTCTTTCCTTCGCAGAGACCTTCAGGCAGATCTCTGTTGAATTTTCTCAAAGTAGAAAATGGGGATTCGTTTTTTTTACAGTTTACTGGAGAAAGAAAGGACTGTGCTACTTCTTATTCTAACAGCAGAGAGAATCCACATGAATGACACAGCTCACTAACTTTTTCTACACTTGTTATGGAGAGGCTTTTTCTAACATAGTTTGTGTGGCTTTTCTAACCCAGCATAGGGCTACCACCCCATTCAGGCAATTAAGGTGTTTCACCACACCTCAGGTGACAAAGTATTGGATTGGAGGAGCCATTACACTGATCCTGCAAAACAGATTCTCCTGTCCCGTGCATCTATCTCATCCTGTTGAATAACTGTTTTTGTTTTCTCCTTTCAAGAAGCCTTTGACTGACAGCAGCTGGATTGCTGTTTTTCACTGCCATGAGCAGTTGTGAGCGGTCAGTGAAAATCCTGGGAAGATCAGACTTCTCTTGTGTTTGGCAGTGAAGGCATAGCTGAACATGCTGCCCTGAACTCCTGCAGAAGCCTGTTCCATAACTTACAGCTTTTTGTTAGCAAAGCCCGAGTCTTAACCATTGCAAGCTGAATGTGAGCAGTGGCCACCAAAGCATCCCTGCAGATCACAGCTTTCATAGCAGGGAGGGAATGGAGGTGGTCCAGAGCAGGTCAGTCTCTGTCTCACCTGTTTTAAAATTTGGAGCAGCAGAGCAAGAGTAAAAAACCGAGACTGGGATCTGACTGGCAAAAAAAACAGGCTCTGTCCCCATGACCTGGGTCAGGGATATGACCAAAAGTGACCAAAAAGAACTGGAAGAGGAATTTAGCAAAGTAGCTTTGCAGGCAGCCAAAACTATCTGCTTCTGCTATTTGACAAACTCTGTGAACAGGGAATCCAGGTGGGAGGGTATTTTTCATCTTCAGCCTGAAGCCAGACCTGCTTCTCATCAGTAGAGACAGGTTTTTTTAAGTGTAGCCTTTCTGGAGGGCAATGAGGAATTGTGTTTTTCTTGACTGAACAGGACTTTGAGTAGCAACGGGCTGCCTGGCAACATGATTGCTCCTAACTGGCTGCATGATGTCGACCAAGGCTATGTGTGACATCACTCAGCAGCTGCCAGCCGCGAGCTGATTACAGCCATATGATGATCAGCCATTTGGATTCACACATAAACAGCTCATTCATGCTCAGCTGCTGCTTTCTTTCCTGGGTAACAAAAAGGCTCTTTGATACAATGATGGCACAGGGAATATCATCAGACCATAAGAATGAACATTCAACTCCATCATGGTTTTGAACAATGGTTTGGAAAATTACTCCCCTTAAGGTGCAAATAAAAATACATTGCAAAGCCATGATGCGGTAGCGCATCTTAGTGGTACTGACTGTCAAAAGGTACTTCACTGCATGACTGTAGAATCTCCTACCCATTATAGGTAGGGTGAGTAAGGGCAGGTGGAAAGGGAAAAGGATCAGCATGTCTTGTTTTAAGCTGCCTACCTCAAAATGTCACAGAGCAATTAGAGCTGAGGCTCAAACACAGCAACAAAACAGAGCATGTGGTCAGCACTGGTCCTGTGGTTGCATTTAAAAACCTGACCAAACCCACAGAGCTGTTAATGCTTATGACCATGAAGAATTAAGTTTGCATTGCATACAGATTTTGTGACAATGGAATTTGTGTGGATTTATTTATTTATTTATTTATTTATTTATTTATTTTCATCATGTAGTGCTGGAATAGTTCATTCTGGAATAATCATTTCTACAGAGATATATTAGTGTTATAGTCCATGCTACCCTGATTTATTTTCTCCATAGTAGAACAATAGACTTCTACAGGCATATGTTGTTCATTAGAGGGCACCACTGGTATTAGGACCACTGTTACTTGATCCGTACATTTATTGCTCTTTGATCAGAGAACAATGCTTACTCAGCATCATTAAAATCAGTGATTAAATTCTCCATCAGAACTTTTTTTTATTTCTGGAATGCTATTTTAACTTTATGATTATATGTATATAAATGTATAATTGTGGTGCATAAAAATAATTTGGCAGGGGACCTTTCCACTTTATTTTTCATTTTCTTGCAGTTTTACTTACATCTTTGCATCAAAGGCAGCTAGATTGCATATCAAATAAATTTAAACCATCATTTTTCTGTTTTTTTTTCTTTGTTATTTATCAATTTGGATTACTATTTTATTCATAAACCTCCTAATTAAATAATGTAAAATGTTTTTTTCTCAATTCTGTTATTTTCACTTTATCCTAGTGTCTCAGTGAAATCTCTGGGTTTTATGCAACAACAAAACTCATGTTCATTCAGTTCAAATTTTTTTTCAGCTAAGAGCTCAAGACTTTTCAACATCAGATGTATGAGATTAGCAAGAATGGAAAAAAGAAGAAAAGAGAAAAGGTTCAATTATGATAATAATAAAACATTAAACATTCTTCCCAGAACACCTTGGAATAATCATGACTTTGTTCTAAGGGTGGCTATTCGATTCTATAAAGCGCGAGTGGTTTGGTGGCATTTTTAAAAGCTCCAAAGGAAAAAAAGAAAAACAAACAACAGTGACATCTGACATTTTATGTTTTAAATTATTACCTAGCTGTGTATTTATATAACTTCAGTCAGTTTTGTACAGAAATATAGTACTGACTGTAAGGTGTTCACAGTATGTCCCCCTCTAGCGGTCACTTTATTTAATGTGTGGGTAAATAGAACAGGCTGAGTATTTTCCGGGAAAACAGGGGTTTAAACTAAAAAAATAAGCTTTTGACATATTTAATTTGGCTTGCAGAAATTTTTTTTTTTTTCCAAAAAAAAGATCTGGAAGTTGAACTATGTTGAGTTCCAGCTGATCTGTAAAGGACAAAAATTTCTCTGAGACAGAACGTCCCCATTATGGAGCAGATCATCTTGAATGACATCACATAGCACATTCAGGACAACCAGAAGATCAGACTCAGTCAACATGGGTTTATGAAAGGCAGATCCTTCTTGACCAACCTGATGTCCATCTATGGCAAGGTGACCCACTTAGTGGATGAGGGAAAAGCTGTGGATGTAGTGTACCCAAACTTTAGTAAAGCCTTTGACACTGTTTCCTACATCATTCTTCTTGATAAACTGCCTGCCCATGGCCTGGACAGGTATACTTTTTTTCTGGGAAAAAAAAATTGTCTGGATGGTTGGGCCTAAAGAGTGGTGGTGAGTGGAATGAAATCCAGCTGGTGGCCAGTCACAAGTGGTGTTCCCCACGGCTCAGTACTGTGGCCAGTTCTGTTTAACACCTTTATCAATGACCTGGACGAGGGGATTGAGTGCACCCTCAGTAAGTTTGCAGATGACACTAAGCTGGGAGGAAGTGTTGATCTGCTTGAGGATAGGAATGCTCTGCAGAGGGACCTGGACAGTCTGGATTGATGGACTGAGGCCAGTCGGATGCAGTTCAACAAGGCTCAGTGCCAGGTCCTGCACCTGGGTCACAACAACCCCATGCGATGCTACACCCTTGGGGAACCTTGGGTGGTGTTGGTCGACAGCCACCTGAATATGAGCCAGCAGTGTGCTCAGGTGGCCAAGAGGGCCAACAACATCCCGGCTTGTATCAGAAATAGTGTGACCAGCAGGACCAGGGAAGTCATCCTTCCCCTGTACTTGGCATTGGTGAGGCCACATTTTGAATACTGTGTTCAGTTTTGGGACCCTCACTCTGAGAAGAACAATGAGGCACTGGAGCATGTCCAGAGAAGGGCAACAAAGCCGGTGAGTGGTCTGGAGCAGAAATATTATGAGGAGTGGCTGAGGGAACTGGGGTTGTTCAGCCTGGAGAAGAGGAGGCTGAAGGGAGACCTTATTGCCCTCTACAACTACCTGAAAGGAGGCTGTAGCAAGGTGGGTGTTGGTCTCTTCTCCCAAGTAACAAGCAATAGGATGAGAGGAAATGGCCTCAAGTTGCTCCAGGGGAGATTTAGATTGGTAATTAGGAAAAATTGCTTGACAGAAAGGGTTATCAGGCACTGGAATGGGCTACTTAGGGAAGTGGTTGAGTCCCCATCCCTGGATGTATTTAAAGGAAGGGTAGATGAGGTGCTTAGGGACATGGTTTAATAGTGGACAGGTACAATTGGACTCGATGATCTTAAAAGCCTTTTCCAAACAAATGATTCTATGATTCTATGTTAGAAATAAATTGTGATAAAACAAGGGAAAATGGAACTGAAAGAACTACCCGTCCCAACTGAAGATAGAAAGCGCATTGAATAGCTTACATAAATATTCTGCAGAACACTAATGGAAGTGTATTGCTAAATGACAACAGTTAAAATATCAAATTTATATTTGTATGAAAAAAGGCAATATTTTAGAATCACAAACTTACAGAATCACAGAATCATTGAAGTTGGATGGGACCTTTTAGATATCAATCTTGTCCAACGCCCTGCTCAACCACTTACCACAGATTGCCCAGGACTGTGTCCATTCAGGTTTTAAATATGTCTAAGGATGGAAAAATTACAACCCCTTTGGGAAACCTGTTCCAGTGCTTGGGCACCCTGACAGTAAAAACAGTGTTTTCTTATGTTCAGATATCTTGTATTTCAACTTGTATCCATTGTCTCTTGACCTGCCACTGGATGCCACTGAGAAGAGTCCATCTCTCACTGCTTTATTCGCTCCTGTAAGTTGTTTATTCACATTGGTAAGATTCTTCTCAGCCATATTTTATCCAGGCTGAACAGTCTCAGATCTTTCAGCCTCTCCCCTCATACGAAAAATGTTCCACTCCCTTCATCAACTTCATGGTCTTTATCTGGACCCACTTCAGTAAATTGATATATAAATTATCATCATATTCACCCTAAATATACATGCATGTACATGCACAGATGCATATTGATATAGGTATGTTCTACAATAATGCCATAAAATGCCTTTGCCTCGGTCTTCTCAAACCTTTTGGGACAGGAGGTGAGGGAAGCTATTTGACCGCCTTTAGACCTACCACTACTACAATGGTTAGCTGAGGAAGCCTGCACACATATTACTGTATCAGTCTTGGGTTTGTTGATGGAGGCTCAGGCATTCCAGCATAGCTGGCAACCCAATTAGGAAAAGCTTAAGGTTTTGTTGCTTTTTCAACATGGAACCTAAATGGTCCACACCTAACAAATTTGTATGTGTACTGAACATGCTGGTATTAAATCTCTATGTGCAGTAAGGACTTCTGTCCCTCCTCTGGATTCACCTTGCTTGCCCAGCACTCCAAAGACATCCTGTCATGCTCTGTGTCCTCCTGGGCTGTCACAACACCTGTGTGCCATGTTTAAAGGCCACATCCTTCCCTGTTTTGAATTGTACTGTGAAATAAATGGAGCTGTGCCAGTGGTACAGTAGGGGAGTTAAGACCAGTGAGCAGCTCAGTTCCACACAGCTGCTTGCTCACTCCTACCCAGTGGGACAAGGGAGAGAATTGGAAACATAAAAGTGAGAGAACCTGTGGATTGAGATAAAGATGCTTTAAGAAGTAAAACAAAAGCTGTGTGTGCAGCCAAAGCAAAACAAGGAAATTATTCACTACTTCTCCTTTCCAAGAAAGCACGGCTTCATCATGTGTAATGGTTACTTAGGAAGACAGACACCATAATCCTGAACATCCCTTCTTTCTCCTTCTTCTCCCAGCTTTATATGTGAAGCATGACATCATATGGTGTGGAATATCCTTTTGGTCAGTTGGGATCAGCTATCCCAGCTGTGTTCCCTCCCAACTTCTTGTGCACCCCCAGCCTACTCACTGCCAGGGCAGTCAGTCGGTCGGTCGGTCAGTTGCAGGGAGAGTGATCGCAGCTCGGGGAGTGATCGCGGCTCGGGGAGTTATCGCTGCTCGGGACGGGCTGGGCATCGGTCGGCGGGTGGTGAGCAATTGCGTTGTGCACCGTTCGTTTTGTATATTCTGTATATTGCTACCATTCTCATTATTACTGTTATTATTACCTTCTCTTATTAAACTGTCTTTATCTCAGCCCACGGCTCTAACTGGGTTTTTTTTCCTTCTCGATTCTCTCCCCCATCCCACTGAGGGAGGGGGGAATGAGCGAGCGGCTGTGTGGTGCTGAGTTGCCAGCCAGGTTAAACCATGACAGTCCTTTTTGGCAGTGGGCAGTGAGAAGCAGAAAAGGCCTTGATGCTGTATAAACACTGCTCAGCAAGAACTGAAACATTGCTGTGTTATCATAAATCCAAACCACAACACCATATGGATTGCTATGAAGAAAATTTACTCCATCCCAACCAAATCCAGTACAGAAACCAACATCATTATAAAATCTTACAGGTTTCATCCGTATGTCTAATATATTTAACAAGGTCAAGAGTTAACGTACTTTTGAAATGCAGATGTGAATAACAGTATCATTACCTAGAGGGACAGACACTGTCACAGTTGCACTTCTGAGAGTGAGTAAACTAGTAAATGCCAGTTTAGACTATGTGAGATTAAGGGTTTCCATGAATGTTTACCTAAGTAAGATGGAGAGAAGAAAAGATATGCTAGCATGAGAAAGCAGCCAAGAGCACCAAGCTCTCTGTCTGTCACATACTGACAGTGCATTGGGACAATATAATGAGTTTTGAGGAGCTCAGTGAAGAGCAAGGCACTTAGTGTTAGACTTTGAGAAAATGTATGGCAGATGAACTGGAAATGAGATGAAGGAGAATAATTGGAAGCCAACACATACCAATTGTCATGGTAGTGACAAATAATAAAGAATCATAATAAAGAAAGAGGGGATCTCATCAACGCATACAAATATAGAATCAATTAGAAAAACTTGCCAGTTACTTTCATGGCAGCAATAGTAACAAAAACTGACAATGGTACACTGATGATGGCGTTTTGATTACCTGTATCTCCATGAGGCCCTCACCTTCCAGTGAACTGTCAGTAAAGTCCATGGCGATAAGGGTGAGATTGTTTTCCAGGAATTGGTTGTGATTATGAAGGACAGTCAGGAAAACTCTTCCTGCTATGGTTAGATCTCAAAATGATTACAGTCTCAACCATTCTTTGTAGTCAGGAGGCACAGCAATACAGAAAGCCTGAGAGCCTCCCTCACTGTAGTCTTCCAGCATGTTACACCAAAAAGAACAAGACAGTCTTGTACCTATTTGTGCTTGTCAGTAGCAGCTGATGGTCAGAATAATCCCATGACAGTGGTTATCATTGTAGACGAGGGGGAATGGTTTGAAGCTGCGCCAGGGCAGGTTTAGGTTAGATATTAGGAAAAACTTCTTCACTGAAAGGGTTGTCAGGCTCTGGAATGGGCTACCCAGGGAAGTGGTCGAGTCCCCATCCCTGGAGGTCTTTAAAAGATGGGTAGACAAGATGCTTAGGGACATGATTTAGTGATGGAATGGCAGGGTTATGTTAATGGTTGGACTTGCTGATGATTCTATGATTCTATGATTCTATGATTCTATGATTCAGGCAAAGCTTATTTGAACCCACATATAAATACTGTTCTTATCGCAAATACCTGTTCAAACAACCTTAAATTACTTAAGTTGAAAATACTCCCCTAACACCTTTTCTTCAGTGATCTTGCTAAAATTCTTAAATCATATTTTTGATCCTTGGATCTGAAAGTTCCTTGGTGAGGAATCAAGGATTTTCCTTCATTCTGCTAATGCAGAAAGAGGGATCAGTTAGTTAAATTCACTGCATTAGTGGTTAGGGCATCATTCTTGTGACCAAACACCTTGGCCCTTTTCAAGGTCTTTTATGCCTGACCTATCCCTATTTCATATAATTTCAAGAACAGTAATTTCATTGTGGCTTCATTAGTTTGTAATGTATGCGAAAAGGAAATAATCAGTGTATATTAAGCACTCGTTTTCTCTATCCTGTAGAGGAGACAGCTGTCAAGGAAGGGTTTTGATAAATCATGAAACCTAACAAATTACAAAGAAAACACACATTAGTTACAAGTTATTGTCATGTAAATAATCCATTTGTTTCATAAATAGTGTCCTAATTGTCAAAAAGGCAGCATGAGGCACAAACTGATGTGATTAGACCAAGATGTAAACAAGAATATGAAAGATTGATCAAAAGCATTTAAAAGTTACTCATAATCCAATAATTTGTGGATGGGGCTTGCTCTGGATGGAAGTGAAAATAACAAAGAAATTATTCAGAGGGGAAAATATAATGATATTTGAATAACAGGATGCTGAACAAATAATGTGATTTCATGCTAGGGAAAGTAAACAATAGTGAAATGAAAGATGAATGAAAGAAGAATGATCATAGGGAATTCGAGATGGAGGACAAAGGAAAAAAGCAAATATATTAGATAATTACCATCAGCCAACATAAATGGGGAGAGAGGTGAAGAATGGAACTTTGCCAAAATGAAGAAATTGTTTCCAGAGAAGACCCCCTTAGGAGCTCCAAAATGCATACATAAATTATGGTTAGTCAGTTTTACAGTTGTCAGAAAGGTGAGTTCCTTTAAGAATGTTAAAATGACAAGTCATGGAATGACTGAAAGCCTTTAAGGGAAACACAGTTTAAAAAAAAAATAAATATGGATTACTAGATTAAAAGGAAAATCACATGTTCTATCCATTCACGTAAAAAGCCTACGGAATGAGTCAGCTAATTGAACTGTTCAAAATGGATAGGTGCGAATACAAAATGAGACACCACTTCTTTTTCCTGATGGGGACCGTTTCAGAAATTATGTAGAAGAATATTTTTAAAAGTACCATTGATTGACTTGACTGGCAAATGGAATGTTCATGATTAACAATGCAATGCTTTAGGAGGTTAGCTGACATTTATTAGACGGAAAGGTATTTTTATTTTTTATGTATTTTATTTTTATTATGAGAAAAGAGTACTGGTCTGTATATTCAGCAGCTACCAGCAAAGGCACAGACTTGCTGTGGGATATGGATCAGTGATTTAATGTCTCTGTGTGAAACTTTGACTTGACTGGTGTTCAGCCAGGTCTTGATGGTGAGTTCAGAGAGGTTTGAATTTCTTCCCTAATTTTCTTCCCTCCTTTTGCAGTAAGCTTTTTCGAACATGGACTGCCTGTTGATACGCAAAACGTAATAGCACTTAGCTACTGGTCTTCTGAATGCTACTGAATTCAAATAATTAATCATAGTAAAATTGTATCAGAAAAGTTAATGAGGAAAAGGCTGAATCATGCAGGTAGATAGGAAACAGTCTTCTGAATTAAAACTGCTTAAAAGCCGCCAAATATAAACAGAAAAAAAAATGCGGAAAATGTTGAAATGTCCTTTAAATATGCCATGAAATCTATGGCTCCCAAAGAGAAAATGAAGAGAATGCCATCTTAGTATGCTGTGGGAGGGTGGTATAACTCTTAGGAGGTGGTATTATTGCTGTGAAAGGCACTTGTTATACCTCACCCAGAGCACTTTCTGCAGCTTTTGTTGCAATACCTCAGCAAGAGCATAATTGCCCTTGAGCTAGTAAGAAGCAGAGCAGCAAAATAATATCCTTTGAGATGTGTCATAGAAAAAGGTTAAAGGAGTTTGGTCTAGTGCAATATAAGAAAAGACTTTGTAACAAATTAATTGAAGTTGCTGGGGCTATTAACAAGCTACCAGCCATGATGTGAGAACAGAAAATCACAGAAAAATCAAGCTTATTAGAATGGCTTAATTTTAATGCTTAGCCTTTTAAAACACACAACGTACAATAGACCAGACGCTCATCTGGGGAAGCTTGAGGTCAGGCTATGAGTTCCATCAAATTACACTAATTTACACCTGCTGAAGATCTATCTTGCAATTAATTTGCCCTCAGAACTTTCTTGTTGGTATTAAACCTTTTCATTTTATTAAGTATAATAACTTACTAAAATGGATAAATAATTCCTTCGAAGTGACACACAGAGTGAATATCAAGAGAGTTTTTCTTTTGTTTTGTTTTATTTCTCCCTTGGTGTCATGTTTCCTTTTCTCCTGCTTTCATTTGAAGTCTGCTAAGCAGTACAACTGAGACAGATCAGAATAGGATTCTTTGATCAATCAGGTTTTAGACAGAAGTAGTGGGAAGAGTTTTTTCCTCTCCATGACACAGTTCAAGCATTTTGGGATCTTCTCAATGTCAAGTTTAATTTCATTTATTTCTTTATTGTAGTGAAGTACTTGCCTGGGGGAAAATACTTACTTTGGAAAGATGCTGCCCTTAGATCACATATTAAACTGCATGTTTACTTGACATGTTTTCAAAACTTAAGGTTAATCTAGGCTGACAATACACTTAGTAACAAAATAGGCCTATAGTTTCATAATACTGTGTCTGCTAGTGGTTAAACTTGATGGGAAACTTCTCCATAATGTATAATTTGGAAAAGTTGTTATATGATAATAATTTCATTCATTTTCAGAGAACGTCCTTGGTTAGACATAGACATAGATGAATTCTCCGGTGTTCTTTTCCACTGATTCTAAGACCTGCACTGAATGGAAGTCAAAAAAGTAAAAGAACAAAATACCATGGAAGCAACCCCTGATTACACTAGAAGCAACAAACAGAGACAATACACAGATTAAAATCCAACAAAAACCTGAAAAGTCATTCTGTGTGTAGTGGTGAAACTGACCGAGCCTTGTTTCAAATGACCTTGTTAGTTAATCATGTACAAGGATTCTGTTAGTTCTAAGTAGAACTGGCTATGAACTCACATCAAATTGTAATAACAATGAGTCCATGGCAGCATTTGGGCCTATAAAGGCAGTCTCTGTATACTGTAAAGAGTGGACCATGTGTCACGGTCTATGTCTATCAATGCTAGTTCAGAACTGATACTCCTCTAGCCTACTGGAGATCAGAACACTCCAGGTGCCCTGGGCCTTATATTTCAGGTGAAAGACAAACACTTCACTGACCATTTAATTTAGTGGAACAGTTACAGAAGCTCTGCAGGCCATACAATCCCAGGCATTCCAAAATCTTTTTGTCACTCTTTTAGACAAACACTAATTATCATTACTATTTGCTATCTCTGGCAAAGGTACAGCCAGAAACATTGATCAAATTTAGGATCTCAGTGTGGAGCTCCAGAGAAATTATAAGATCATCCCTGCTCTGGTGGGTTAGACTTGGCTAATGGCCAAACTCCAACACAGCCACTTGCACACTCCCCCTGCTCAGCACAACAGGGGGCATCCTAAATGCTCCACAACTTTACTGTGAGGACAACTCTGTGCATGATGGTGAAATGTTAAGAGAAGTTTGGGGTCCAGAAAGATGATAGATTGACATTTACTGTTTTGAGGAGATGGTATACTTTTAGCCCTTTGACTTTGTGCTAAAGATGACACCGATAATATTGCTATGCTCCAAAGTAACATCAGATGGTAAGAGCAATGGTAATAGATTAGACTTCATTGGTACTGATCTCTGACACCATGAAGTGTTTTTGGAAAAACTGTAAGAGAGCAGCATCCATCCACGCTTGAAAGCTTTCTCATCAGCCATCCATCTACAGCTTCAGGATTTTCTATGTTAGAAATTATATCTACATCTTTGTTCTTACTACTTTCAGTGAGCTCCTCTCTGTAACAGTTGTGATGGGCTGACCTTGGCTGGCTGACAGATACCCAGCCACTGTCTCCCTCATCCCTTTAACAGGACAGGGGAGAAAGGAGAAAAAAACTTGTGGATGAAGATAAGGACAAGGAGATCCCTCACCAATTGCTGTCTGTCCTGGTTTCAGCTGGGATGGAATTAATTTTCCTCCTAGTAGCTGGTATAGTGATGTATTTTGGATTTAGCATGAGAATAATGTGATAACACACTGATGTTTTAGTTTCTAAGCAGTGCTTATACTGCTAAGTCAAGGACCTTTCCCTGCCCATGCTCTGCCAGTGAGGAGGTGCATAAGAAGCTCCAGCGCAGGCCCTTCCCCGGGCTGCAGTCCCTCAGGGACAACCTGCTCCCGCCTGGGCTCTCCACGGCCGCAGCTCCTGCAGGAAAGATCCCCCTGCTGCGGCCTGGGGCCCTCCCCGGGCTGCAGGCTGGGGCTCTGCTCCAGCGGGGTCTCTCCAGGGCTGCAGGGGATCCCTGCTGCGGGCCTGCAGCACCTCCTGCCCTCCTCCTCCTCCTCCTGCGGCCTGGGGCTGCCTCTGCTGCTGCTCCCTCCTTGCCTTCCTCCTCCTCGGCCTGGGCCGCCTCTGGCCCTTTCCGAAACCGCTTTTGCCCCCCCCCGGCACCCCCAGCTTGGCTGAGGGGCTCAGCTGTGCCCTGCGGTGGGGCCCTTGGAGCCGGCTGGGACCAGTTGGGACTGGCACGGGGCAGCCCCGGCCCCTCCTCACAGAGTCCCCTCAGAAGATTCCTCCTCCCAGCACCTACATACTGACTCCCTGGATACTGAAACTAAGATTTAACAATCAAATGTAAAGTTAGTAATTTTGAAGGAAAACCAGACAGATTTGGGAAAGAGGGTAGAATGCTGTCAGAAGAAACAAAGGCGTATGAAAAGAAAGGTAAATACAAGTGCAAAAAGCATGAACCTAGGTAAGCGTTCAGATAATGAGACTTTCATTAAACAAGGTACTGACCCATTAGAACTGGCATGTTACCTTAGCTGAAGTGATACAGATAACAGATAAAGATCGAATTTAGATTGTTGTGTTTTTTTTTTTCTTTTAACCCATCTGAGGCTTAACTGATTACACTGAGGATGGGGAGATGCAGTCATGTTTTTACCTGCAGTAAAATCCACGCTTTCTGACCCAGAGTTTAAATAATGTACTGAATTGGTGCTGTCAGTGAAGGGTGGAGACAAAAGTACCCTCATCTCTTGCTTCAGTTAAATACACTCCTGATATATTTTTTAGTGCAGTAAATGGATTTGGATTTACATACTATTTAACATGAAAAAGGAAGAGTTTATTCCTCAAAAAAGCACTTCTCTTCTTTGCTCATTTGACCAGCAAATATAGCTCACTTTTGACTTAAGTGAGATTATATGATTTACCTTTTCCTTTCTCTTATGGCCTTTTCTCCTTATCAGTGAGAGAATCACACAACAGTTGTTTCTTTGAAAACAGACCAGGGAGAAAAAGGAGAAGAAAACCCAACACACACACACACACACACCCCAAACCCCCAAAATAAGAGGCTAAATCAAAGATGAACACATCCACAACTGAACATGCACATCTTGTGCCCAATTCCAAATTTTTCCTTTACTCAGAAATGAAACTAGTGATGCAGATAGAAAACAAATGAATCCACTGGGCTTGAATGCTCACAGACAACAATGAAGAAGACTAGACTTTTCTTTTTCCTCTGAATAAGTGCTGCTGCACAGACCAACCATGCATTGCTAATCATATTTACAGAGCTGATGTGCCCAAAGGACATCGTGTTGGGAAGTAGAATGTGGGGAATGTGACCTCATGGTTTATGCATTTCAAGGAAATGCTGTAACAGGTTGTGAGAAACATAGATGAAACTGGAAGAATTCTCTTAGTAATGGTGGGAAGATGAAGATAGCTTTTAAATGTGTACCAGTCAAGGAAAATAATCACTTGGAGTTAATTGACTCCAGTTGAAGACTCGGGGCATATGTTTTGATCAGTTCACAGCATTTTATTTTTTTTTAGAGATCCCTCCAATTTCTTCCCCATTTTGCAGACAGAAATAAAGCTCAAATCACAATGATTTCTATATTCTTTGTATTAGACCTTCAAAAAAAAATGATCAGTTTTAGCCTTTATAAGTGGCAATGGATCTAGGTCCTCAAATTTGAGATAATGAAAGTTTCCTGATTTTCAGGAAGCTTTTTTTTGGTTAGTTTGTTTTTTTCTTTTCTTTTCTTTCCTTTTGTTTTAATTATGTGTTCTGGAATACATTGTATTTCACACAAAAAGCCACATATGATTAGTTTTTGTGCTTTTTCTAAAATCTTGTTGATCTAAAAGTATTTCTAATCATTCTTATTCACTGGATACAGTGATGATGGGAAGGAAGAACCTTTCACACCAAACTGAGTGTAAGATATAAGGCTCAAAACAGTTAAGGCAGTGAGAAAGGTACAAGGACACGGACAGAAAGAGTAGTACAATATCC
Organism: Egretta garzetta; assembly: GCF_000687185.1. NCBI lineage: Eukaryota > Metazoa > Chordata > Aves > Pelecaniformes > Ardeidae > Egretta > Egretta garzetta. Next base: position 156,668 of record NW_009259427.1, on the reverse strand, counting down.
CTGCATATAGCCCAGATTACACAGGCAGCTCATGGTTACATATCTATTTAGACCAGTCTCATGGTAGGTGATTACAGACAAGTGGCTTTACTTTACATATAAATCATAATAACTAACTTTGGAGCCATCACATATATGTGCAGAAACCTTTCAACCCATTCAAACCAGTTTTTGGTGTCAGGCCCATTTCTGTTGCCTGAAGGAAAAAGCAGTTAGGAAGTTTAGTAGGCATATTTAAATGTGCCTTAATATAGTTATTCTCATAGCCACATTCTTTTTGTATTCTTTTCTCAATTATCTTCATTCTGACTTTGACTTGTCTTGTACTATTGTGCTAGATCCAAAATAGATATTTAATTATGGAAGAGAGAGATTCCGTACCTACAATGGGACCTCTGAGCTAACTTCAAAGGGGACTTAAGGTCAGCACTGCAGTGTTTAATTTTAGTGGTTTGTCAGAGGACAGGATCTACAGCCTGCTGTTATCACCTATCTAGGCTTTTAAGAGTATAATCTATAAAAGCCATAATACTGATCCTAGAAAACATCTAAGATTGTTAATTGCAGATACTATCAGCAGGATGATGCTTCTCAGGAATTTTCGTTCATCTTTCCCCTTACAATTTACCATCCTGGTGAAGTGGATAATTCAGCCAGGCCGCGTCTTGATCAAGACAGTGCTGTGGGTCTTTCTCTTTCACCCAGTAGCCAGTAATAAAAAATACTCATCTGGAATATATGAAACTCTGAATGAACTCTGCCCTCTGATTTGAAGCAGGGATTTTGCACCCTAATCTGCAGCATCTCAGATGACCATTTGATCAGAGAATATGTTCATGTATTAGTTTCATAACATCTAGCCATGTTTAAAGAGTCAAGCATAAATTGGGCTACGTGCAAAACAAAAGGAGACTGAGTCTCTAATTTAATGTCAGTGAAACTCATAAAGGAAAGACAAATACAATCCTGAGCTTTGCCTGAAAGCATTTGCACTCAAACAGCCTATGAAAAGTCACTTGAAACCAGACCTGGTCATTCAGATATCAGACTTTTCTATGATTTTTTGTTGAAGCTGTTTCAGTTTTTGTAAGTTAATAAATATTCATCAGCTCAGACTCTAGGAAACCATAACAGCAGTCATTTAGGACAGAAGATTGGCACTCTGCTCTTAAAACTGTGAGTAGCTGAAGATTATTATTGTTGATTTATTTATTCATCTATACATTTTTACAAACTGAAGTGTTTTCAACAGGAGTCAAATGGGAACAATATACCCTCAAATACCTTATACTCCAATTGTTAGTGCATTTACTTAAGAAGGGTACGTTTGATATTGCTTAGACAGAAAGACAGAACTTAAGCTTTCCCATATCTAGAAGACTATTTTAACTACTTGACTAAAAAGCAGAGAGTTATTTTCTCATGTAGCTATCTTCTGCAGGAAATTACTATCTTTCTCCTTTACTCCTTTTTTAGAAAAGGGATTAACTACTTAATTTTGGGAGAAGCATTAGTTTATGAATGTTGAGAGGACTAAGCTTCGTGGAAGTTAAAAGCCTACTTCCCTCCAAGAGCATTACTAAAATCTCTGTCTTCCAAAAAGCATGAGTTGGGAATCATACCTTTCCTCTGGCACTGTATAGGAGAGCCTGGGTAGGGATCACAAATTCCCCTTCCCAAGAAAATGCTTTAATCCCTACTTCAAGAGAAACCTGAAGTGTCCCACTTACTTTTTGTTTTTCTTTGAATGGTGCCATGAACTCATCTAACACTCAACAGGAAATGCATGCTTTGAAGGAAGGGAGCAATGGATACTAATATGTTATAGCTTCTAAAAAATGTGTAACTTGCTGAAATTTTTCAACACTGGAAGGATATCAAAGCTTTTTATTGACTCAGGTGAGCTTTTAATTTCACTGCAGATATTTCAGAGTTGAAAACTTCTAAGAAGCATTTTGCAAAGTTGACATCCAACAAAAATCAATGAGTTCATAGGTGGGCTCAAACATGCAATAAATTTTTCATCTTGCATAAGGCTTTCAGGACAGTCATTACGCTATTCTAAACATACTGAAAAGTTATTGGTCTTTACTGAATGTGTAAATAAATTCTTGGAATGTTGTATTGAGCACTCACAAACTCTATAGATAGATTCAGGGAAATAGAAAGTAATATGCAATTCTAGCATGCAGGCTTGCAATACCAGGTTCACCTTAGAGGACACAAATCTTGTCAAAAGGGCACACTGTTGGCTCATGTTTTACTTGGTCTACCAGGACCCCCAGATCCTTTCTGCAAAGCCATAACATGGAGTCACTCAGTCCCAGGAGTTGAATATGACATTTGCAGCATTGCTTTCTAGTGGATCTTCACAACAACAGTGGTTCTTGTAGGCTTAGACAGGCCTTACATTTGACATCCCTAAGTTTTCAACTTTACTCCATGATTTCTGCATCAATCCCATTGATTGCTTCTTGTCTTTTATGTAGAATGGCATTCCCAGTGCACCAAGAAGCTTCAAAGGATGGAGAATATGCCAGATCCTCACAAAATTGTTGCATCTATTGACAGTCTTCAATAAAAATACTTTTTCATGATACGAAACTTACTCCTATGAGGTTCCATTACTCATAAGAAACATGCAAGTGGACTATCACGTGATGTAAGAATACTTCAGTTAGATGTGAATTTGCTATTATTTTTTGTTTAAATTTTTAAAAACCCTCCAATAATAATAACAGTTGAATGTACATTTCTAAGCAATCAATAATTTAATGATTGATAATTATCACATTAGTATGATAAAGATATTTAGTTTTTCTCCAACATTTTTTTGTCAATGGAACTTGAAATATTTTGCAGTGAAGTCTAAAATTATTTAATCCATGTAAAAGTTGCAAGATACACAGCACAGAAAGCAAATACAGTGATAACACTTAGAAAAAGACGAAGACAGGTGAACTCAACCACTTTTGCTTCCTTCCTTTTCCCAACATACCAAAAAAGAGTGAACAGTTCCTTTGATATCATCCTAGAATAGAAAATTCAAACTAAATTTCCCTAAATCCTCTTTCTATTTCTTACTAATTTGGGAAGTCCAGAAAACCCTGTGATTTTTATCTTTGAAAGTGTTGCCCAATTACGCCAAAGAGCTAATTGTGCTCAACACCTGCTTCTCCAACCCCTAATTTTTGATGTTGATAAAGGTTATCTTCCATCATGGATTACCTTCACCTGCTTCTGTAGAACACAGTATCAACTTATCTTTCCCCTGAACAGAGACGTACTGCAACTGAGAAGATGAGAAGAGAGAGGAAAATTTCTGTGACTTTGGTGCTGCAGTAAAAATTTTGTAGACCATGCTGATAGGACCTGCTGATTTCTACTCTGACTGCCTTAAAGGTTGCTTAGCATTTTGTAGACCTCATCTCTGAAGGCTTTTCACTCACATCACCTCCAATGCATACACTGTAGTAACTGCCTTAATAAGTTGATGTTTCATACAATACACTTATGTAGAGAAAAAGCCTGTACATTACTCACAAAATTCTTTCTTCAACCAACCTTACAGCCCCCATGTCAATAAGGAAGGGAACAATCATACAAAGTAAAGAGCAAAGGATTTCTGATAAGAATTGCTTAATACCGAGGCTGATTGACTCTCTCTGACACCTTAAAGCTTCCTGCGTCTGGTAAAGCCTTTCCTGAAGCCACTGCTGGGTCCGGTTGATAAGGGTACTTGAAATGCTGAAAGCTGTGATCTTGTTAAAAAGGGTCAAAAGAAGCAATCTTAGTAACATTTCAATGGTTGGATTATTGCTACTGAAGAGAGCAGTAAATGCCACTTACAACTAAATTTTCCACTTCATCCGAGGTACGGATAACTGTTCTTCTGATATCTTTTCCCCAAGGAAAGCTCTGCAGCAGTAGTCAAAGGAAAGTAATTACATATTTAAAGGTACAGATGTCTTAGATAAATTCACTGCAGTGGGAAAAAAATATGAACACAGGGGAAAAAAAGAAAGGAATTACAGATATTTTGTTTATTTAATATATTTGATTAAATCAGGAGAACTGTGCAAAATAGCTCAAATTAATAGCTTAAATTCATTTAAGATGCATAACTGTGTATTTACAGGGGTTTTTTTTAGCTATGTGCTGCATCATTAAATGCCTTAATCTGTTTTCATGTCATGGCTGCTCAGCTAACATACATCTTCTTATGCAAGATATGTTACATGTAGTTTCACTTTCCTCTTTGCCTTTGTTTGCCTTTTCTAAACCTAAAAGATGAGCTGGAGTGGCTGATCTCGTCTTTGACCAACCGTAGGGGACAGAAGAGTGAAACACCCTGTTAGTGGTAAACAGGAGGCTTGGCTGTACATGTTCTGGAATGGGACAAACCTAGGAGATACCCTGCTTCTTGAAATTGGACTGTATTCTCCCTCAGCCATTGAATCAACAAGATTTGTCATCTACACAGTGCATGACATTTCTGACTCTGAGAAACCAATAAGTGTGATCTCAATTTTTTTGATAAATTCTGAAATAACACTAGAAATTGTAGGCATTGCCTGATGTGGTGGGGACGTCCAGGATTTGAATGAAGTTTCTACAAGCAGGAGGTGTACAACAGCATAGGACAGGGAAAACTCCAAGCAGCCTGAAGAATTTCTAGGTGGCTCAGGAGAGAGACAAAACCACTGATGCTCTGCTCTGAATTGGCCCCATGTGCTTTCCTAGTTATTTTCTGCATGAAAGCAGTTTGGATGCAAGGAGCTGGTATTGAATTGTTATTCACTTGATCTTACTCAACATTATTTAGGGGACAGCAACACTGGATGTTGTGGGCAGAGAAGAGGTTGTAGAGAGGTTAAAAGTCCTTAATGAGACTCAACCTGGAGCTAATATAATTGCAAAGTGTTAAGATCATTCACGTCTCACGGTCTAGCTGGCTCAGAGTCTGGATGTGACAAACATATGTCTGACCACACTGTTTTGTATAGGCAACCCTCTACGTTGCTAAGTGAAAGTCAAAGAAAGGGAAGAAAAAAAGGAGGAAAAAACCACAAAAGAAAAAAAGGAAGAGAAAAAGAGCCAGCTAGCATTTAGATACTGTAATGTTTTCAGGACTGAACCTGATAAAGACCTTAACAACTTGGTCTGACCCCATAGCTGCCCCTGCTTTGAGCAGGACTTTTGACTAGACACTTCCATCTTGAATTATCCTATGATCCCATAGTCCCAAACTGCCATCTGAAATGACCCGCCAAACCTAATCCAGACCTCCCATGCGACTCCTAAAATAGATAACATTAAATCCCACTTGCAGATATTAATTAATTAGGGTGGAGGGTAAAAAAAACCAGACTGTCTTTCTTTATCTTCCACTGGTGCTAGCTGGATTGATGAGCTCTACTGTATCACATAACGCTGTTGTAGTCACATAGGTGGGTCTGTCCCCAGCCTGTGTCTCAATCAAAGATATGGCATGTGGCCAGAGAGGCCTCATCTTGACAGGTCGGAGGATCTTCATGCCAAGGTATGGAGCCATAAACTAAATATTTGCCTGTTTGCAGAGGGACTTTAACAAGGAGGCTATCTTTAAGCATTCCACAAAACTTATAACACATTGAGTACCAGACAGAAGGTTTTCTACAGAAGATAGAGAAAGAATGAAAAATAAAGAGAAGGAGGGGAAGTGCCTCCTATATCTCAACAAAACATAAAATTTAGAGCACTTTCTAAAGAGCATGAAGAACAGACATCCTTAATATGCTCAGATCTAAGACAGGAGATGCCATCATGGAAGCTGTTCTGCTAAGTAGAACTATATATTTCTTTTGATTTTCATTTTAATGCATTTAATTTTATTCAACTGCTTCTTTAATTTTGATTTACAGATATTTCTGTATTCTGACAGGAAGTCAAAGCAAGTGTGGATATAAATATCTAGCCTAGTGGTTAGGGTAGTCCCTAATAGGATTTTATGTAGTGATTTTTCAGTGTGAAATAGTCCATTAACTGGAACCCAGGTGAGTTCCCTACATAGAAACTTATAGACAAATATTTTATATGTATATTATTAATGCTGTCAAAATACAAATAAATTATAATATATAACAGAATAGAAAAGATGTCTGCATTATATATATATATATATAAAATTATTGTAAATTCCTACAAAGTCCATAGTGAACAAAATGCCACAGACAACAGTTCCCTATGTGCTTAGGGGTTTGAAAGAGATTTTTTGTTGATTGATGTGTATATTTTTGTGAATTATTACATTCCATTCTGCTCCTTTTCTTTTTTTTTTTCCCCTCTAGCATCCTACTTTTTACTTCCTCTATTATTTTACAGACATTTCTACAACTTGACCTGCTGACGGTGCAGTTTGTTCTCACGGTGACATTGGGCTGAGTTCACCACAGTTTGCTGAAATTCTCTGCAGACTGGTAAACCAACTATATTCACAAGACTTTTTAGTCCAGGGACCTAATTTAGTCAAACTAGAAGATGCTAAACAGTCTGTCAGAGACACTCTATTGCTCTTCCCTGACTATTTATGGGGTTAAAATATTTCATTAAGGGAGACTGGTTCATTTCCCACCCATTTCTTCTAATCTTGCCACCACTGTTCATTCTCTCTCTACTGCACATTTAGAACAATTCAATCAGAGTAAGATAACGATAAAGAAAACCAAACCTTAAAAACCCTTTCCCCCCATCCTTCCCTTCTTCCCGGGCTTAACTTTACTTCCAAATTTTCTCTACCTCCTCCCCCCCGCAGTGCAGGGGATGGGGAATGGCGATTGGGGTCAGTCCATCCCATGCTGTCCCTGCCGCTCCTTCCTCCTCAGGGCAGGACTCCTCACACCCCTCCCTGCTCTAGCACGGGGTCCCTCCCACGGCAGACAGTCCCCCACGCACTGCTCCAGCCTGGGTCCTTCCCACGGGCCGCAGTTCTTCACC
>NW_009259427.1:68342-149384 GCF_000687185.1 Egretta garzetta | reverse complement strand
ATCTGTGCTGTGGTCCCGGAAGCCCCGCCTGCCCTCCTGCGGCACTGGCCTGGGGGCTGCAGGGCTGCTCCTCTCACATCCTCTCACTTGTCTCCTCTCTCCAGCTACTGTTCCACAGCAGTGGTTTTTTTCCTTCTTAAATATGTTATTACACAGTCACTACCACCATCGGTGCTTGATTTGGCCTTGACCAGCAGTGGACACAGGGAAAGCTTCCAGCAGCTTCTCACAGAAGCCACACCTGTAGCACTCCCCGCTACCAAAACCTTGCCACGCAAACCCAATACAATCATATAAAATACACCTTTCCCAGATAAACTGCTTTTCCCCCTACACTGTAAGAGAATATACTGCCTCCTCTGCTGTTTCAAAATTCTAGTTTGATGGCCTACATGATCATAAAAATCATAGAATGGTTTAGATTTGAAGGGACCTTAAAGATCATTTAGTTGCAACTCCCCTGCCACAGGCAGGGACACCTTCCACTAGACCAGGTTGCTCAAAGACGAATCCAACCTGACCTTGAACACTTCCAGGGATGGGGAAGCTACAACATCTCTGTATAACCTGTTCCACAGAACCACAGAATCACAGAATCACAAGGGTTGGAAGGGACCTCGGGAGATCATCTAGTCCAACCTCCCTGCTAAAGCACGTTCTCCTAGAGCAGGTTACACAGGACCTCATCCAGGAGGGCTTTGAATATCTCCAGAGAAGGAGACTCCACAACCCCCCTGGGCAGCCTGTTCCAGCGCTCTGTCACCCTCAGAGTAAAGAAGTTTTTCCTCATATTCAATTGAAACCTCTTATGTCTCAGTTTGTACCCATTGCCCCTTGTCCTGTCACTGAGCACCACTGCAAAGAGTCTGGCTCTGTCCTCGCGACTTCCATCCTTAAGATATTTGTATGTATCTCTCAGCCTTTCCTCATCTCCAGTCCCTTTATCATCCTAGTTGCTCTCCTCTGGACTCTTTCTAGGAGTTCCTCATCTTTCTTGAACTGGGGAGCCCAGAACTGGACACAGTACTCCAGGTGGGGTCTCACCAGGGCAGAGTAGAGGGGGAAGATAGCCTCCCTCGACCTGCTGGCCACATTCCTCTTAATGTACCCCAGGATGCCATTGGCCTTCTTGGCAACAAGGGCACACTGCTGGCTCATGGCCAGCTTGTCATCCACCAGGACTCCCAGGTCCCTCTCAGCAGAGCTGCTTTCCAGCAGGTCAGCCCCCAGCCTGTACTGGTGCATGGGGTTCAATCTCCCCAGGTGCAGCACTCGACACTTGCCCTTGTCAAATTTCATCATGCCCAACTCTCCAGCCTGTCCAGGTCCGACTGAATAGCAGCGCAGCCTTGTGGTGTATCAGCCACTCCTCCCAGTTTTGTGTCATCAGCGAACCTGCTGAGGGTACACTCTGCCCCCTTGTCGACATCATTGATGAATAAGTTGAACAAGACCGGGCCGAGTACTGAGCTCTGGGGAGCTCCACTAGCTACTGGCATCCAACTGGACTCTGCCCCGCTGGTCAGAACCCTCTGAGCTCTGTCGTTCAGCCAGTTCCCAATCCACCTCACTGTCCACTCATCCAATCCATACTTCTTGAGCTTCCCTATGAGGATGTTATGGGAGACAGTATCAAAAGCCTAGCTGAAGTCAAGATAGACAACATCCACCACCCTCCCCTCGTCTACCCAGCTGGTCACGCCGTCATAGAAGGCTATCAGATGGGTCAGGCATGATTTCCCCTTGGTGAATCCGTGCTGGGTATTCCTGATGATCTTCTTTTCCTCTACTTGCTTGGAGAGGACACCCAGAATGAGTTGTTCCATCACCTTTCCAGGGATGGAGGTGAGACTAACCGGCCTGTAGTTCCCTGGGTCCTCCTTCTTGCCCTTTTTGAATATGGGAGTGACATTGGCTATCCTCCAGTCCTCAGGCACCTCTCCTGTTCTCCAGGACCTTTCGTAGGTGATGGAAAGTGGCTCAGCAATATCGACTGCCAGTTCATTCAGCACTCACGGGTGCATTCCATCGGGGCCCATGGATTTGTGGATGTCCAGCTTCCTTAAAAGATCCCTAACCTGATCCACCTCGACCAGGGGAAGGTTGTCCTTTCTCCAAGCTTGCTCGCTTACCTCCAAGGACTGGGGAGCCTGAAGGCCAGCCTTGGCAGTGAAGACTGAGGCAAAAGAGGCATTCAGTAGCTCCGCCTTCTCTGTATCTTCTGTCACCAGGGCACCCATTTCATTCAGCAGCGGTCCCACATTACACCTAGTCTTATGTTTACTGCTGATGTACTTGAAGAAGCCCTTCTTGTTATCCTTGATATCCTTTGCCAAACTTAGTTCTAGATGAACCTTGGCCTTTCTAGTTGCTTCCCTACATGCTCTGGCAGCATTCCTGTATGCCTCCCACGTGGCCTGACCCTCTTTCCAGATTCTCCATGCAGGCCTCTTGCCTCATTTACTTGATTCCCTACTCAGTGGGATGCACTGGTCCTGAGCACGGAGGAAGAGCTGCTTAAATAGCAACTAGCTCTCTTGGACTCCCCTATCTTCAAGAGCCTTATCCCATGGAATTCTTTCAAGTAGGTCCCTGAAGAGGCCAAAGTTAGCTCTCCTGAAGTCCAATGTGGCAGTCCTACTTGTTGTTCTGCTTCCCCCATGCAGAATCCGAAACTCCACCATCTTGTGGTCACTGCAGCCAAGACTGTTCCCTACCTTCACATCCTCAACCAGTTCTTCTTTATTCGGCAGCACAAGTTCCAGTAGCGCTCCACTTCTTGTTGGTTCCTCCACCACCTGGGTCAGAAAGTTATCACTGATGTTCTGCAGGAACCTCCTGGACTGTGAGCACCTTGCCGTGTGGTCCTTCCAGTCAATATCAGGATAGTTGAAGTCTCCCATGAGAACCAGGGCCTACGATTGTGAGTCTACTTTTAGCTGTTTGTAGAAGGCCTCGTCTACTTCCTCATCCTGGTTAGGTGGTCTATAGTAAACACCACACTTTTCCAGTGCCTCACGACCCTCATAGTAAAAAAAAGTCTTCCTTATATCTAACCTAAATCTACCATCTTTCACTTTAAAGCCATTACCCCTTGTCCTACCACTAAAGACCCTGCAAAAAAAGCCCTTCTCCATTTTCTTGTAGGCCCCATTCATGTACTGGAAGGATTCTATAAGGTCCCCCCAGAGCCTTCTCCAGGCTGAACAACCCCAGCTCAGCCTGTCTTCACAGGCGAGGTGCTCCAGCCCTCTGATCATTATCATGGCCCTCCTCTGGACTTCCTCCAACAGGTCCATGTCCTTCTTACCTTGGGAGCCCCAGAGCTGGGCGCAGTACTCCAGATGGGGTCTCACCGTGGCAGAGTAGAGGGAGAGAACCATCTCCCTTGGCCTGCTGGTCTCACTTCTTTTGATGCAGCCCAGGATGCGGTTGGCTCTCTGGGCTGCAGGCGCACAATGCCAGCTCATGTTGAGCTTCTCATTAACCAAAACCTCCAAGTCCTTCCTCTCAGGGCTGCTCTCAATCCATTCTCCACCCAGCTTGTATTTGTGCTTGGGATTGCCCCAATCCTTGCACTCGGCCTTGTTGACCTTCATTAACTTCTCACTGACCCACCTCTCAAGCCTGTCAGGGTCCTTCTGGATGGCATCCCTTCCCTCCAGCAAGTCTATCTCACCACATAGCTTTGTGTCATCAGGAAACTTGCTGAGGGTGCACTCAATCCCACTGATGTTAAACAGTGCCTATCCCAATACCTACTCCTGAGGAATGCCACTCATCTCTTGTCTCCACTTGGAAACCAAGCCATTGACCTCAACTCTTTGGCTGTGACCATCCAGCCAATTCCTTATCCACAGAATGGTCCATCCATCAAATCCGTGTCTCTCCAATTTAGAGACAAGGATGTTGTGTGGAAGAACAGTATCAAATGCTTTGTACAAGTCCAGGTAGATGATGTCAGTCACTCTTCCTTTATCCACGAATGCTGTAACCCCATCATAGAAGGCCAGCAAGTTTTTAAGGCACAATTTGCCCTTAGTGAAGCTATGCTGGCTGTCACCAATCACCTCCTTATTTTCCATGTGCCTTAGCTTAGTTTCCAGGAGGATCTCCTATATTATCTTTCTGGGCAGAAGACTGACTGGCCTGTAGTTCCCCAAGTCTTCCTTTTTTCCTTTTTTAAAAACAGGGGTTATTTTTCCCCTTTTCCAGTCAGTGGGAACTTCACTGGACTGCCATGACTTCTCAAATATGATGGATAGTGGCTTAGCAACTTCATCCCCCCGTTCCTTTTGGACCCACAGATGTATCTCATCAGCTCCCATGGACCTGTGCATCTTCAGGTTCCTTGGATGGTCTCAAACCTGATCTCCTACAGTGCATGGTTCTTCATTTTCCAGAACATTTACACTACGGCTGTTCCTTGCACTGTAGTCTCTTTCTATTGTGCAGTGGAGATCTGCTAGGAAACATGGTTCGTAACAAAAATAATGCACTGATGTGTACATAGTATTGCAGAGCTAAAGAACTGAGACACAATGAGCCTGAAGCACTGACCTGTTTCTGGTGAACTAAGATGTTACCAATGGGCAAGAATTTAGAGACACATCCTACGATGATCTATTTTTGCAATACACTTGTATTTTTCTTACAAAAGGTAAGGCAGGAGAAATATGAATTTCAGTTTATGGAGATTGTGCAAGTTTTACTGTTTCTCCTTAGCCCTCCGTTCTGCACCAGGAGAGGTGCAGGGTTCTTTCCAAAGCTCAATAAGAAAGGCACAGCAACAAGTGGTGTAACAAAAATGCCCTAGTAACAATAGTGATAACAACATGATAAGACTAAGAAAGATACATATAGACAGCAAATAAATCTTCTGTTCCTTCAGATGTTGGGAACCCCACTCTCATGCAGCATCAGACAGATCCCAGTTGAAACAATATAGCATGCTGTGCAAATCCCGTCCATGGAGAGGTTTGCCATCCCCTCACTACCGTGGCTCCTTATATCTAGTATATACATTTGTTTTGACAGGTAATATTTTATGCCCACCAGAACATACCTAACTACATGTGTCTAGGAACTGTATCCTGGAACAGTTCATACCCAGAGCTTTCCAGCATGTTTCCCTTTTTTTACGTTTAGTGCTACACTGGGGTCACTCAGGCTAATCTATGGGTTTCTCAAGCCTTAGCACAAGGTCCACCATGGCTGTCAGAGTTTGCTCAAGATAGCTAACTCCTTGAATACAATGTCTTCCACAAGACTCCAAACAAACCCTCATCCTTCTTGCATACTAACTGAAATACTGAAATATACTCGATATTTTGGTCTACAAAAAGAACAGGTCACAGTAGGTTTGGACCCTGTGTTCCCCATGAAACCCTCCAAGTATTAATGACATTTACAGAAATATCTGTTTACTAATGTTATCACAAACTAGATCACTATGCATGTTATCATGTACATCTCATTTAACTGCAGTTAGACCCTTCATGAACTTGTATTAAATAAAATATTAATGAGTAACTAAATGTTTGCTCTGTCATTCCAATCAGTAATTAAAACTTCCCATACTGCTTTGTGATAATATACCCAGTGACTAGTAAAAAAAAATAATTGCATCTTATAGTGGGATTTACATTGTGAGTGTTTATGTGTATTGTTATGTCTAACATCATCTTCCAATTATTATAATTTTTTAAATGTAATTTTTTTAAGCCTTAACACCTGGGGAGCAAGATTTCACAAGAAAAATTTCTATTTGCCATCTGTTCATGCGTGAAAACAGATGGGGGCCTCAGATATATGTGGGGCCAACATTATGTGTTTGACAGCATGGTCTTTTTAAAGGCACTAATATAGGATTGAGAAGATTTGTGTTGTAGTCTCCGACAAAGAGTTTCTGAATAGTCTTAAGTGAGTCATTTAATCTCATTCTTCCTCCTCTTTGTAACTAAAATAATCTTAATTATTATTTTTAATCTTTTTTATCATCAACATCATCAATAAAGATTAATCCACTAGACTGGAAGCTGATAGCTAACTAGGAATCAGTGATCAGTATCTCATATTTACAATGTGTTCTGAACAAAAAATTATCCAAAATTATAACAGGGATAGTTTACCCCAAGGAGGTAAACTTGGGTGTATAACTAAGAGGAAAAATAAATTTATAATGAAGAATGTCAATGATAATTGGGAGTTCTGTATCAAAATTTATCAGAGATGTTGATGAAACTGCAAGTTTACAGTCAAGAAACAGAACATACTAGCTTTGTGAATTCTCAGATATTTTAGCCTTACCATATGCCACAAATGCAATTAAACAAATTTTTTATCCTTCGTCCCCCCGGGTCTCACTCTGATAACAAGCCTTCCTGGTAAAGGTATCTGCTTTAATCTAATATGCATAGACATTTCACTTAACCCAACATGATATTTCAACTGAAAATATCAGCATACAAGTCATAATGTTTGTATTAAAAAGATTAAGAATATCCATCTGACATTTTAATAAGTTAACATCCAGGTCATGCTGGATTTTCTTTTAGCAGGACTGTGTAAAGATTAAAACTTGAATAGTAAGTTTTAAAACATCAGAATTAAAGGTCTGAAGTAAATGGAAAATTATTGGACAGCTCAAAATAGGCATAATAAAGATAAGAACAAACAGTAATACTAAGCTACAAGGGCAGTCTAATCTGTTTTATAGAGCCTAATGAAATATTAGATGTCTGGGGAAAAAAGCTGTGAGGGTCATGTAACCTTAAAGAATGAAGAATAAGGGTTTCCCTCTCTTGGAAACAATGACTCTTAAAAGGCCTATTCAACATCAAAAACCCAGCATCAGCCTTCCTTGCAGTGATATAGGAAGGAAAGGTAGGAAAAAACCCTCTGAAAGTAAGAATAGATATGCAAATGAGTCAAACAGTGACTTTTAGATATAGAATCATAGAATCATCTCAAGTTGGAAGGGACCCATAAGGGTCATTGAGTCCATCTCCCTGCTGCTCGTAGGACTACCTAAAACTAAACCATACATCTAGGAGTGTCATCCAGATGCTCCTTAAACTCTGACAGTCTTGGTGCCATGATCACTTCCCTGGGGAGCCCATTCCATGACCAACCACCTTCTTAGTGAAGAACCCTTTCCTAATGTCCAACCTGATTTTCCCCTGATGCTGCTTCATTCTGTTTTCTCGTGTCCTGTCACTGGTCACCGGAGAGAGGAGACCAGCATCCCCATGTCCACTGCCCAAGAAGTTAGCCTGATAGTATGTCCAATTCTGGGATCTGCAATTTGTAAAGGATTATGAAGAGTTTGAAAGAGCACCAAAAAAACCCCACTCCAAGTATTAAAGGGTTGGAGAAAATGCCTTAGGAAAAAAGGACAGCTTAAAAGTACAGCCTGCTAGTTCATCTAAAAGATGTTTGAGAACTTGATTAATGTGTGTCCCCAACAAAAATACCAGGAAGCAAACAGCTCTTCAGTCTAGCTGTTAGAGGCATAATGAGAACAAGCTGCTAGATAGTGGCAACAGGCAAATTCAAATGATAAATAAAACACACTTTTTTTTTTTTAAATAAATAGTAGATGTGAATCATATTTGGAACATGCTGTTAAGGTAACGATTTATTTGTGAGAAGGATTCAACATAGTTCATTTAGCTTTCTCATTTATACCCAAATGTTAAGCTCCTGGTGAACCTGGCATCCTGAAATATGTGTTTGCATTTCTGATAGACACAGTGAAGGACAAGAGGATCTCTAGAGGGAAATTGTGTCTTCCTGTTTGGTGGTTGTGATCTTCTCCTGCTGTCTAAAGGCATCATCTCAGCTTTCCCTCTTGAGAGACACTGAAGTCAGAATTGAGCAACCAACATGCAGCTCCATGTAGGTATGTCCATGTAGGTGTGAGGGGGAATATCCTGCCTGGTTTCCTGCTGTCACTCCATGAGTCCTTTTTCTCCCCCATCATTCACATGCAGTCACTTTGGATGACCTGAGGCATATTACATGGTGCTAGGGACCTGTATTTCTGAAACTGAATTCCATTCTTTGTTTTGGAGGAATGGTTAAATAGTTGTTTTAAGCTTAAGCAATAACTAGCTCCTTAAATTAGGGTTACTAACACCACCCATCTGTTGGGTTTTCTGAATGAGCCCGGATGCCATTCTGAAAATCGTGTTTTAGCCAAACATAAACTCTTTTCTGAGTACAGTGATAGCAGAAAAAGCTTGAAATAACATGCCAGGTGACTTACTGAAACCGAGACAAAATGTTATAAGGTCTATAGACTTTGTTCTTTGTTTTTAAATTTAGAAATGGAGCCAAGAGACCTAAACCTATCATTCATAAACAACAGCAGTGGAACAGACTGACAGTCACCAAGAAGAATTTACCTCTATAAACAGAGGATAGAATCCCACATTTTGCAACATACCTGTTAGGTCCTAATTTGCTGTTACTTAGTAAAAAGAATGGTGATAACAATGTCTTATTAATGAGGTCAGCACTATGAAATACAGGGTGTAGTGGCAGGTTTATCAGTGGCAGTAAGAAAATACCGGGTATTATGGCTTTGTGGAAAGATCACATGGAAATTAATTACTACTGAACAGTGATTCAAAATGGATGCACCCTCAGGAGTAGACCTTATTGCATAGGTTTTGCTGAAACCTTCCCCCCAACCCCTTTCTCTTTTTTTGACCAAGCTAAAACATTATTTGGGTATACAATACTCCCAATGTAATTTACTTAAGCCCAAGGGCTAATTTTTGAAAAGGAATAGACAGAGAGAAAGAGAGAAACAGAGAAATATCCCAAATTTCAGGACTTCCATTTGAGAAATAGAAGACTGTCAGTGCTGTGCCTACTTGTCTTGCCCTTCTGCAAGCAACCTTACAGATTATGGGCAATACTTCTCTCTAAATTGGAGACCTGTGGATTTGATGGGTGGACTGTTTGGTGGATAAAGAACTGGCTGGATGGTCACATCCAGAGGGTAGTGGTCAATGGCTCGATGTCCAGATGGAGACCGGTGACGAGTGGTGTCCCTCAGGGTGTGTACTGGGACTGGTGCTGTTTAACGTTTTCATCAATGACTTAGCGAGATCGAGTGCACCCTCAGCAAGTTTGCGGATGACACCAAGCTGAGTGGTGCGGTTGACACACCACAAGGACGGGATGTCATCCAAAGAGACCTGGACAGGCTGGAGAAGTGGGCCTGTGTGAACCTCATGAGGTTCAACAAGGCCAAGTGCAAGGTCCTGCACCTGGGTTGGGGTAACCCTCGGTATCAGTACAGGCTGGGGGAAAAAAGAATCGAGAGCAGCCCTGCCGAGAGGGACCTGGGGGTACTGATGGATGAAAAGCTAGACATGAGCCGGCAATGTGCTCTGGCAGCCCAGAAGGCCAACCGTACTCTGGGCTGCATCAGGAGTTCGGGTCCAGAGGAGGGCTACAAAAATGATCCGAGGGCTGGAGCACCTCTCCTATGAGGACAGGCTGAGGGAGTTGGGGTTGTTCAGCCTGGAGAAGAGAAGGCTGTGGGGAGACCTGATTGGGGCCTTTCAATACCTAAAGGGGGCCTATAGGAAAGATGGGGACAATCTTTTTAGTAGGGCCAGCTGTGACAGGACAAGGGTAATGGTTATAAACTGAAGCAGGGTAGGTTTAGACTGGATATAAGGAAGAAGTTCTTTCCAATGAGGGTGGTGAAACACTGGAAGAGGTTGCCCAGAGAGGTAGTGGAGGCCCCATCCCTGGAAGCGTTCAAGGCCAGGTTGGACGGGGCTCTGAGCAATCTGATGTAGTTAGCGGTGTCCCTGCTCCCTGCAGGGGGGTTGGACTAGATGACCTCTAGGGGTCCCTTACAACCCAAAAATTCTATGATTCTGTGATTCTATGATCATTAGATGTGTCTTTTTCTTGTTATCCTGAAATAAAAGTTATATAGAAAAGGCTCTCATTTTCATTTTCCACTGCACTGGAGCACATCACCATACCTACATACAGTGTGCTTTTTTGCTGGTGGTGAAATGGTAATGTAATTTTTCTAGATATTTCTACACAGAAGACACTGAGGTTTACATAGAAAAAAAAAAGTCACATTCCTCAATTCACTCTTCCTCTCTGTCTCAGGAAGTAAGGGATATAAAATTACAGTCTTCCCCAAATCAGTGAATTGTTGCTAAAGATATCATCCCCACATCCTAAAGACATAAAAATACTTGCTATATCTTCTTGAAGAACTTGCACAATTTATTTGAGAGAAATGCAGAGCCCAAATTTCAATCAGAACCAAAGGGGAAGGATTTGTCCTTGAATCACTAAAGAAAAGTCCCTCTAGGAGTATGCAAGGCCACAAACTATGAAAAGAAAATTTAAAAATCCAGAAGTCAAAATTAATGCATTGAGTGAAAAGACAAGTCTCTTTTTTGGTTCGGTATTGCTTTTTTTTAAGCGATGTGTGAGAGTAAGAGCAGAAATAGGTTGTTTGTTTTAAAATAAACTCTGTACTTGCCCCTGGGGAGTCATTCCAGCCACCCTTCTGCAAGGGCACAGGGGGAGCATACAGGCTTTGTCATTTCTCTGTGATACTGTCAAAAAGTGAGAAATGTCCCAGACTTTCCAGAACTGCCTCACCTCTTTGGTGCTTTTGTGCTAGTGGGCATGCCCTGAGCCGCAGTAAAGCCCTGGGTGATGGGGATGGAGTGGAGCACCTGTGAACTAAGCTGAGGTGCACTGGCACAGCTTCCTTCCATGTGCTGGAGAAAGAAGGGAAGCAACTGAACTGAGAAACAGCCAAGATTTTATTTCTTCCTTCCTTCTTGCTTTCTTGCATCTGTCCTTCCCATCCTCCCTTCCTCTCGTAATCGCTTCCTTCCTTCCTTCCACTTTCTCATGCCTTCCACACATTATTCCATGCCTTCCTACTCCACTGGTGTTTCTTACATGGGAGGAAAGAGCCGAGTAGCACCAGAGAACACTCCATATCTGGGAAGAGACAAAGATACACCTCTAGCCTAGGATGTGTCATAAAATTAAATTGTAGGAAGTGCAACTATGGGAAATCACTGAATGTGTTTGGCTGTGAAAATCTTCTTCTCTCATAAATATGCTTTTTGTTTTGTTTTGTTTTCAAAGTCGTGAAATCAAATCCTGCCTTCCAGGAAGTGCATTGATTTTCTATCACTACTGAGAAAAATTCTTCAACAGATAGGTGAAAAACTGGGGTTTCTATTGACAAATCACATAGCCTTTAGCTGTTTCCTCCCACCCCACTGAAGCATCATTGTGAAGGAACACATCTTGCTGTATAACAAATGCTTTTAAATGGCTCAATGTTGTTGTTAATTCACTTCAGGGAGTTTGATCTGGAAGGGCCTCAGGTTACTTTATAATCTTAGCAAATTTCATTTTCCTAGACTTTTGTTTGAATAGGTTCTGATGCAAACCAGCAAGTTTCATAAAGCAGTTATATAATTAAATGATATGCTTTCCATGGCTAATTAACTGAACAATTGTCCTCATATCCAATCTCAAGATTCATCTCTTCTTCTTGACATAAAAGATTTATAAAATTATTCCAAGCCTTCTTTTTTCTGATTTATTTCTTGTGCAACCTAGCTTTGGTAGGCATTTTAATACCTGCATTATCTTAACTACCAGTGATTAGTATGAATCTTCTTGAATATTCAGCCAATGTACTTCCTGGTACTGATGCTGTGAATAGTTTCTTCACTTGGAGCAGAATTTGTGAGGTATAGATACTGTGGGATCTATATAATTAGGTGCCTACAGCAGATTGAGTGCTCAAGTGAGGAGCCCAGGATTCTCCGCAGAAAATGATAGATTCCCCTGGGAGGTCCCTGAAAACATCTTTCTTAGGATATCTGATATACAATGTTCCTTTGGGCGCTAACTTAAAGTACATGCATCTCTCTCAAAATCTACCCCTACCAGGAAACACTGTAAGCATGCTTTGTTGCATGTCACTAAATCATTTGAAGTTAAGGGCTTCATTGGAGTTGGATCTAGTTATAGCAGCTCTGAAATTGATTGATGGGGAAAAATCCAAATAAACCTAAACAACAGGTGCCAAACCCACCCACGGACCAGCAGAATTGCTCATGAAATTCACTGAAGCCACAAAAGGAGCAATGCATGTACCTCTGTAAAATTCCCAATGCAATAAACAAAATGAAAAATTGTATAAAACACCAGATCCAAATTCTCCAAATCAGTAAGAATGTTCCCTGAGATAGTAGCCAGATAACACTTGTATTTTTTTTTGCTTTGCTTTTCTTTAGCAAATGAAGTTCTGAATACCCTGATCAATCCAGAATATCAGGAATGGTTTTTTGGCAAGTGAACAAAAAAAGCATACACAATGGATTTAGCCAGCTGATCCTTCATTCTGGGCAAATGCCAGTTGTTTCATGTGAAAGCATGAGGCGAAAAAGCAGGACAGAGAGTGGAAAGCAACCTGAGCTGTGCAGCCACCAATTGATATCTGAATAGCTGTAATGGGGCTAACAGGACCACACGTGTAAATGTCTCATTATCAAGCTGATTTTTATATTTCAGCACACAGGCCAGACCCTTAGTGGGTGTAAATCAGCATAAACTGGCTGTGGATGTGGCACACTAATTTCTCAGATGTGAAATTCTTTGGCAAACAATAGTCCTTTCTTCCTTCCCATTCTTGCAAATAAGAAAGCAGTTCTGTGGAAAACTGACGCTTCACTTCCACTCTGTGCAGAGAATTAACTCTAGCACTTAATCTTACTTGTGTTCATGTACAGCTTTCCCTTTCACCTGCTGTCCTTGTCGAACAAGAACTTACAGGTTCAAGGCCTTGGGCATGGGTGTCATGATTAGCAATGTGGGCCTTACAGCTAAGGTACTTTGACAGTTGTTCCATTTCCTAGCATTTACTTCAGCAGTGAATTGAAATACCTTAAGGAACAAATACTAACCTCAGACAATAGACTGTGATCCCCAATCAAATTCCAGAACTGAATTACTCTTGAAAATTATTTCAAAGTTTTCTTCTTCCTTCACTTACCTGTCAGGAGCCAATATAAGCTTTCTGGTTTTATTGCTGCTAAATTTTTCCTTGCTGTTAAAAACAGATTGAATTTTCATCAGGCCAAATTATTTTTGAGGCGGAAAGGAAAATGCCAAAAGTCTGAGATTCTAAACTGATTATTGGTCTTCTGATACAAAGAAGCTTACAGCCCAGCCTGCTCTGCCAGAGGGGAAGCTGACAGAGGACAATATGTAGAAGCATCAGGGTATTCATTCCTTTTATATTGTTCCTCAGTGCTTTTGCTGATGTGTCATGCGGTTCTTAGAACCAGGGTAGGTGGATAAGTCGTCTGAGAGTCATGGGATCAGGACTTCAGGTAGGTCAGCAGTAGTAAAATAACAACTGTATGATCCACAAAGCTACTTAAACATTATCTGGACTCCAAGGAAATTCAGGTTTCCAGTGACATAAGATCTGTGTATACATACAGAAATATGACAAAACTTAAGTTGGGAAGATCCTCTGGAGGTTCCACCTGGTCTGCGCATGCAAAAATTTGAAGTCAGATCAGGTTGTTCAGGTCTGTGAAAAGTTGACTTTTGAACGTCTCCAAGAACAGTCTTCACAGCCTTTCTGGACAGCCTCTTCTGAGGATAAACACTCCCATTGTAAAGTTTTTTCCTTATGTCTCTCAGAAATTTACCTTTTCATCTTTGACATTTGCCTCTTGTCTTTTCATTATACAGTTTTGAACAGAGTCTAGCTCCATTAGGTTATTGAAGACAGCCGTTAGATGCCTTCAGAGCCTTTGTTTCTCCAGCCTAAACCAACCCAACCTCTCCTGGTACCTTTTTGCTCCAAACCCTAAGCATATTAAGAGCTCCTTGCTGCACTTGTTCCAGTTTGTTAGCATGTCCCTTCTACTGTCTCCCAAGGGCAAGGTCTTGCATTTGGTCTTGTTGAATTCTATGAGTTTTCTGTCAGTGCATCTCTCTAGCTTGTGAAGAGCCCTCTGAACAGCGGCTCTGCCCTCTAGGGAAATGACGGCTTCCCCCAGCTTTGTGTCAACTCCAGACTTGCTGTGGGTATGTTCCCTCTAACTGTACAGCTTGTTAATGGAGAGGTCAAAATCTACCAGCCCAGAAACATCTCAGATTCTACCACCTATGCTAAAACAAGATCTGGAAGCAGCTGAGAGAGTTGGGCTTGTTCAGCCTGGAGAAAAGAAGGCTGTGGGGAGACCTGATTGCGGCCTTTCAGTACCTAAAGGGGGCCTATAGGAAAGATGGGGACAATCTTTTTAGTAGGGCCAGCTGTGACTGGACAAGGGGTAATGGTTTTAAACTGAAGCAGGGTAGGTTTAGACTAGATATAAGGAAGAAATTCTTTCCAATGAGGGTGGTGAAACACTGGAACAGGTTGCCCAGAGAGGTAGTGGAGGCCCCATCCCTGGAAGCATTCAAGGCCAGGTTGGACGGGGCTCTGAGCAACCTGACCTGGTTAAAGGTGCCCCTGCTCCCTGCAGGGGGGTTGGACTAGATGACCTCTAGGGGTCCCTTCCAACCTAAAACATTCTATGATTCTATGATTCTATGAAACTTGACACGTCACCCATATGAGATTAAAAATAAGAGAATAGTTAGGAGGGCTGTTTTGGGAGTAAATATTTCATGGGGAATGATCAGGAACAGTGGAAATTAGATGAGTGTTTAAATTCAGTTAGACAGACATATTTTATTTTGCTTTATGGAAAGCCCAGCATCTAAGTCACATTTAAAAATGTGGCTGTCACCAAATGCCAATACCAAATAGCTGAGGAGTGACACAGGCTTTTACTCATTCCTTAATTATTAATAGTCTTGTTTTGTAGAAATCAGACCTTAGGAAAAGCTGTCAACTCATGCACAGAATGACAATTTAGTGGCAACTCACCTCCCCATCAGGCAGTGGTTCCCAGATTTACTCCACAGCTTTGGCAAGAATTTCCCTGGAGCCAGGTAACAGTTGCAAAGCAGAAGAGTTGTTGCTGCTTAGGGTGGTATCTTGCTTCTTGGTGCAGCTGAGACTCCTATGGTCCTAAAACTGTATGAACTATTGCAATAGACAAAATTGCTATCTTGCCACTTCCCACCAGGTCCCTGCAGTTGTAGAGCAAGCGTCTCCAACCTGATTCCATGTGTCCCAATTGCTGGGGAGTTGTCAAATCTGGTAGGCTAAGAGAGGCGATGTTGTTACAGCCCCATGACCCAAGTCCAGCCAGCAGCAAGGCTGAGTGTGTGTAGGCACATGCACAAACAGACATATACCATACCCATACACACACAGGTAGTTACTCAGATCAACCCAGACAAAATGCTCAGCAAACACATAAGCTTAAACAGCATCGAAGGCCTCATCCTGTTCTCTCTGACTGATCAGGATGAAAGTCCTTTAGTAGAAAATATATATACATACATACAATGTGGATCCCTGCAATAATTGACCACAGATGCTCAATCTGTATCTCAAATCCTCAAAGTTGCTAACACTGGGGCATAAGATCCCCACTCCAGTTCATGGTACACAGACCCACTTGCACACATCAACATATACACACTGTGGATCCCTGCAGTAATAGTCCTTAGACACCCTGTCTACTCAGATGCTGGCCCTCAGACCCTCGTGGGCTTCCAGATACCTCTTACACAGAGAGACACACACATGCAAACAGGTCCCTCAGTTGATCCCTTGACCTCACGGACTCCTCAGTAGCTGGCTTGGACCTCCTGGCCCCTCCAGTAGCCAGCTCTTGTACCCTGCCCATTTCAGTGCACTTCCCTTGTATCTCATAATGGCTCCCATATCCCAGGCAGTGACCTCCCTTGGTCTGTGAGGTGACATGGAGAGCTGCTCCATTGTCCCACTGGGTGGGTGCCTTCCCTAGCCCATGGGCCTGAGGCTTTCTTGAGAGCAGGCATTCATGGCTAAAACTGGGCTCCCTGGCCTACCTTTGTGTCTCTGGGCTCCTCTGTGCCTGCAGAGATGAGCCTTTAATCATATAATCTGTCACTGATCTTTATAACTGGGTAAATTCTGAACACTGCCAGAGATGGGGAAACCCTGACCCCGCCTTGATCCTTTCCTTTAATTATCTTTCCCCTCCTTGTTCTAGTTCTTTTCTTATGTTTCTGTTTAAAAGATGCAGACCACCATGAGTGTTTCATTTACAACTCTGCTGTGAACCCATGATCAGAGAAAAACTGAAACAAATAACAAAGAAAAAAACCCCACAAAACAAAAAAAACACCAACCCAGCTAAAAGCTTTCTAAACAACCTGATGGTAGCAGAAGTTTATTTCTTTTTTAGTGAATAAAACCTGTATGTATGTCTATTTATCCTTATCAGTGAGGTTTACAAATAAGCATCATCAGCAGAAAGAACTATTGCTACTCCACTGTTCCTCTTGATCCCCACTTCCATGTGTTAATCCTGTTTTGTCTTCAAGAAAATATCATTAGACTTTAATAACAACAGTATCAAAACCTTCAGACAATCTCATCTAATTTATAACTAATAAATAACTACATACAAATATCTTAAGGGCGGAAGTCACGAGGACGGAGCCAGACTCTTTGCAGTGGTGTCCAGCAACAGGACAAGGGGCAATGGGTACAAACTGAAGCATAAGAGGCTTCAGTTGAATATGAGGAAAAACTTCTTTACTCTGAGGGTGACAGAGCACTGGAACAGGCTGCCCAGGGGGGTTGTGGAGTCTCCTTCTCTGGGGATATTCAAGGCCCGCCTGGATGAAGTCCTGTGTAACCTGCTCTAGGAGAACGTGCTTTAGCAGGGGGGTTGGACTAGATGATCTCCCGAGGTCCCATCCAACCCTTGCGAGTCTGTGATTCTGTAATAAATAAGACACTTTATGTGCTCTCTACTACCTTCAAATACACTGAGGGGGAAAAAAAAAAAAAGTAGTTCCAATAAATAAAAGGAAAGGGTTATTGAGAAGCTAACTTCTTTCCAGAAAGGGTAAGTATTACTATGTGGAATCATTTTTAAAAACTGTTAAATAGTTCCCCTTTATTTTTTTTACCTTACAAAATCACTCTCCAGCTAAACAAAAAAAAACAATGAAGGGCGTTGTTAAAATGAGATCCTTACTCAGTATCTACATGTTTCAAAGCTTTAATGGTTTGGTTTTTTTTATCTCCCCCTTTCTCTCTTCTGACACGCCTATTGCCCTTTCTCTTTTTTTTAATTTTAATAGAAGAAGTAACAAAAATGTAAAGGTCCCCCCTAACTCAGCAAGCTTCAGTGCCTGTATTTGAATCCCTCACGCCTTCTGTAACTGGATCCTTCTCAACAGTCACATGGTCAAGGTGCTACCTTTGCCTGACCAGTCTGTACATTCCAGCAAGACTGAAATGATGACAATTACACCTGAAGAAGGAAACTAAAATGGCTCCACTAAAGCAAGTTATATTATGTGAGTCCTAAGGATTTTGGGTTTGGAGTACACAGTTGTTATAAGGGGAAAGACATGAGCTATGTACATTTCCAAGAGTAACAATGTGACAGGCTTGTAAAAGCAGTCAAAACCAATTAGTCAGTGTGCCACAGATTGGCAGATTTATACGATGCTGTGACCCAGCAGACGGCTGACATCTTTGGAATAAGACCAGAGATCAAAATGTTGCCGGACAATTTCCTGATGAGTTCCGAATACAGTAATTTGTAATGCTTTGTACCAAGCCTGTTACAGGAGGGATATTACCAGAAGCACTACTACATTGTGAACAACAATTTGTATAGGGTCTTCATTAACTAATGACTACAATTACTGTCTAAAGTATACTTGTGTAAGCACCCAGCCTGACACCCTTCCCTTTGCATTGACCTGTCCACTAGGATGTAACTTAGGATGCAGGCTGCCTGTTTCAAATATCCATTTCCATTGACAATTGTGACAAATCTGCTGTCTTTCTTGAGCCAACTTCATAATTTTCATTTCCAGAGCTCTCTAAATTGATTTCTGCAGCCTGGATTTAGGGTGTGTTTGTGGCCGGATACTAAGTTCTTTTTTTTTTAGCTGTTACTGCAGAAAAATGAATTGGGACTTAGAGTTTGGTTCATCTTGCACAATGTGCATAGCCAAACTAAATATCTCAGCTCCTTTTATAGTCGGTGGAGAGAAACAGTTCCTTCTTGATGCAATACAGCCTAGACTAAAGTAGTTAGTTAAAAATAGGGCAGAAAAATCACTCCCTGAAAAAATTCATCTCTCTACTGGCTAGAATGAGAAACTGGGGTGATTAGCTTAGATGTCTAATTTAAAATTGTTAGTTGAAGCCCACCTCCACCTTCTGGCCAAAAAAAGGCTTGTTCCAACTTTTCTGAATAATGTCAAAGCTGTAGTTCCTTTCTTCTGTAGTAACCTCTAGCTCGAAGCACAGGACTGCAGACAGGAATGGCTGAGCTGGCTCAAACTCTGACACCATTACAACCTCAGTTACTTATCTGTCTCTCCTGACATTTGAAATGGGTTGTACAAGTAGCAGTCATTTCTCTCTTCTTGTTTCATTGGTAAGGAAGGGAGTTTTGGAATGATATGAATCCCTGCTGGAATGTAGCATAAATATCAGAAAGTGGCAGAAAGTTGACCTACACTTTCATCCTTATGTGAAGAGACAAGTACACAAAACCTGCCACAATTAATCATCTGCTTCCTAACCAGCTTTGGTCAACCTGAGAAGCCTAGGGCTGTTGTTGCCCTAATTCTGTGCAATGACTAGATCTATATTCCTATTTGCATGCAAACTGGCCTTTCAAATCACTGTACTTTTTGCGTAGATGAGAAAAGGGAACCCATCTAATGGTTTATTGATCCAGTCTCAAACGGCAAGGCAAAATGATCTTTCATGGCAAAGCCCGTGAACTGTCTTTTCTCTCTGGATTAATACTTTTCTTTTTCCTTGGATTTAAAAATCAAATTTACAAATACGGTCTTTACTAACTTTAGTATTAAAGAAAGCCACAGTTCATTTTTTTCTTTTTTTTTTTTTTTTCTTTTTTTTTTAATTAACATTCCCACAGGCTGCCATGGCCAAAATGCTTGTATAGCTGTCATTGTTTTCAGTCCTTCGTGATTATAGGTCAATGTGATAGCAAACTGAATTGCGTCAAGTATAGTACGCCATTAGACGGCCCTTATTCTTAACAACCATTTTTTGGTTCACAGTTCACTGTGCCACTCAGTCCTGGAGCCAGCCTGAAGCTGCTGCTTCGTCTTACTTGCCTCTCCTGCCCAAGAGACTTCTGTAGCTGTTCAAGGAGAACAGCCTTCTCTTACTTTGGAGTGAATCACTGTTGCTTCTTTCCAGCTGAGTTGCAGCCAATCAGGTGTAAATTAATGATATTCTGGGCTCGTTCTGTTAGAATGCCTTTTTCCTCTTCCGCTTCCTCCAGGTTACCCTGCTGGAACTATATCAGCATTTCTGTGGCATCTGATACCACACTTTCTTCCACTAAAACTAGTCCTTAACATAAGGGCAGAACATTACAATATCTCCATTTAAATCCATTAAATAACTTGCCCGCTCAAAGTTAATCAAATGCTTATGCATTATTCTGGACTGAAAATATGCTGATTAATATCAAACAAGTTCAAATCATCTGTGGGGCCACAACCAAGCTTTCCTTGTGTGGTCCTATCAAACTTTGATGATTCTATGCTGCCCACACTTCAAACAAAAGTAGGTAATAATCAAAGTCCTTACGCTTCCTCCCCCCGCCCTGACTCCTTTCTCTGACCTTATTCAGGATTGGATTGTCTCTTCAAATAACTTTGTCCCTTGTTAGTCCAAGGAACATGTAGTTCATGTATAATGAGTTTAAGACTTCCTGTATTACAAACTGAATGACAAAAACCTAATTAAAGCTAGGAGGATCTGAAATACTCCATTCATAGTTAGAAACACCTTTGGTGTAAAAGCCTGGAATACTGTGATGTGTCACCCTTAGGATACAGTTAACAACTCACCTCAAGAAGTCTCTGAGAGGAACATATATGAGTATTTATTATTTCTCTAACACAGTGGTGGTAATTTCAATTCCCTATCCAAAGACAATGCTTTATATATTTATATACATACACACACACAAATATATAAAAGAAAATAACATGTTATCAGGTCAACTGTAAGACAATTGGTTTGACCACATCCGGGGGCAAAATGAAAGATTCTTTTAGTAAAGGCAGATCATATCAAATGAACACCTTTTGTGCTTAGGAAGCTCATGATTTTCTTGACAAAGAATGAAAAGTATTTGCTACAATGCCATAGAGGCAAATATTAATCAAGCTATGAAAGATGGAGTGCAGATAATAACTGATACGCAAAGATATAGTGGAGAGAGTGAATTGTGCTGAATTAAACATTATTGAATTCAAAGTCCTCTAATATCACTGGTAGAGACAAAACCTTGGTGTTCTCTGCAGGTATAAAAAGCAAGTTAAATATGACAGAGAAAAATGAAAGAAGAACACCTCTCACACCAGAATAAAATTTCTAAATATGCTTAAATTGGAACTGAGAGGAATGGTTTCTAACTTCCAGAACATCTTGATTCTGAATCTTTCCAAAAGTTATATCATAAAGAAAGGTAATATTTTTATTTAATGTGTCCTTTGATAAGCTTCAGAGAAGAATTTTGTGATTAAACTGTTTGTAGTGGTAGGATATTGGCCTTTTAGATGCATGAGTTTCCACAGAGTTGTGGAAACTTGTGGGTGGAGGTTTTTGGTTTTGTTTATATTTGTAAATATAATTATTTGTATGAACTTGTCTTGAAACTACAGAATGTTAATTAGAAATGTGAGTGTTCTGTAATTCACTTTCTAGTGGAATTGAATAGTTAATATTTGCAGTGACACCTCTCTTGTAAAAAAAGTTTTTTCCTTTTCTTTTCTGACTTTTTTTTTAATGCAGTGATATTTTGTTGCATTCTCTCAGGGCAGAAAACATAATTGTAGCACAGAAAATAATCGGTACATTACTCACGTTAGCCCTTTGGGACTGCTTTTCCTTCTCTTTTAAACGTTACTCTTTAGCTAGGTTGCTTTTGAAACTAATCCAAAATAAAAAAGGAACCATCTGCATTTTAAAAGGACACTGCTGAGACGGAAGCTCATGTAACAGCTGATAGAGAAGGGACTTGCTAAGTCTATAACCAAAATAATGTATAATATAAGCTTATGGACAATATTTTCTTTAAATTAAGGTGGAATATAAAGTCATTATGCTTATTGTCTTTAGGGACATTACACTACCTTTACATTTAAAAATAAACCACCATTTCTCCTTCACTTCCAACAATGACACTAATTAATTAAGAGTGCTATATGGTTAAATTAAAATCTGCTAGAAGAGCATCATGTCAGTGCACGAATAATCCAGGAAATTTACGGAGACCACAGAGAAAATTTAGCTGCAGATTCTGGAGACACAGCCCAAGGGTCACACATCACTGGATCTGCCACTCATGAATAGGAAAGAAGTAGTCAATGATCAATAGTAGACTTGTCTACAGTGACCATGAGGTAGTGGAGTTTCAGATCCTAACATAAATGAAGCAGCACAGTAGCAGAAAAATGGCCCAGGACTTCAGTAAAGCAGGCTTGTTCAGGAAACTGGTAGTCCATGTGCATTGGGAGACTGCTCTGAAGGAGAAAAACTCAGTAGAGCGCACTGATGTTTAAGGACAGCTTCGTCATAACACAAGGTCTGTCCTTTCTAATGTGCAGTTAAGTTGAATTGGCATGGTTCAAAAAGCTGGACTGGCTGAGAAGGGAGCTCCTAACTTACCATAAATACAAAAGCTACCCAGGAGGGGCATAGAAACATCGCCCAAACAACAAGGCTTTAAAGTTAACAAAACCAACTCAGCTGCAGTTGAAATAATGACAGATGTGAAGGACAAGAACAGTTTCTACAGGAATATCATCAGAAGGTCATGGATACCTGAGATAATAAATACTTCCTGCTTAGTTGTCCTGGTTTCGGCTGGGATAGAGTTAATTTTCTTCACAGTAGCTAGCATAGTGCTGTGTTTTGGATTTAGTACCAGAAGAATGTTGATAACACACTGATGTTTTCAGCTGTTGCCAAGTAGTGCTCAGACTACTCAAGGACTTTTTGAGCTTCTCCTGCTCGGCCAGGTGCATAACAAGCTGGGAGGGAGCACAGCTAGCACAGCTAACCCAAACTGACCAAAGGGCTATTCCATACCATATAACGTCATGCTCGGGGGGGTTAGTTAGTTCGGTCGGTCGCTTGCGGCTCGGGGACTGCGTGCGGCTCGGGGACTGCTTGCGGCTCGGGACGGGCTGGGCATCGGTCGGCGGGTGGTGAGCAATTGCATTGTGCATCATTCGTTTTGTATATTCTGTATATTCTGTTATCATTCTCATTATTACTATTATTATTATTTTCTCTTATTAAACTGTCTTTATCTCAGCCCTCAGCTCTAACCTTTTATTTTCTTTCCGATTCTCTCCCCCATCCCATTGAGGGAGGGGGGGGAGTGAGCGAGCGGCTGCGTGGTGCTGAGTTGCCAGCCGGGTTAAACCACGACAGTTGTCTGGGCACAGGCTAAGCCAATTCAATATAGACCTGGAAAAGAAAGGATGGGCGGAGAAATAGTAAGCAGAGAGACCCCTGTTACTTAATCATTCAAAAATTAATCAATGGAAGTTAGAGTGAGCTGAATGGGCTGATTTTAAGACTATTAAAGAACAAAGTTTACATCGTTGTCCCTAGTATGAAACCCATCAGGATCAACCAGCAAAGGAACAAAATCCATGCAAAATAAAGTGGTTATTGCCTAGAAGGTTGTAGGGTTTTCTATGGGACACAAGGGTCATTTTGGGACTGTGCAAAACTTACTATTGTAAGTTTTAAGGAATTCTGGGAAGATGTGAAACTTACTGCAGAAAGTTTAGGAAAGGGACCAAAGATAGGGAAAAGGAGGCTTTAAGGTGGGCTAGGGAGGGACAAGCATGTGAAAACAGAAGGCAAAAAGGGAAAGGTGGCTGTGTGTGAGCAGGTTGCTGGTCAGTACTCTGGCTGAGGCTTTTGTGCCTTATCATGTCAGTCTAGCCTGTATTCTCATTAAATTTTAATTGTAGCTATCTTCCATGGTTATGTATTTTCTACCTTGAGTGTGTTTGTGTGAAAATCTATGCAAAATTCAAATAGGACTAGCCAACAAGCAGCAACAGATATCTGGAGGCCAGCATCTGGAGGAGATCAGGTTCTGAGCTGAGTACTGGGCGGGGTGGGTATCCAAGACCAGCTGCTGGAGAGACCTTCTTGATGTATGCATATTCCAGTAACAACCCTCAATCCTGATTCGACAAAGGGGAAGAGCAGGACTGAGCCATGCCTGGTGATGTTTCTGAAAGTGCTGGTTGTGGTTAGATGGGTGTCAACAAAGGCACTATTCTCTGCCTACATTGCTCTGTGTGTGTACCTGTGCTCATTGGCAATATGTGCTCAGTCTCAATACTGTCCTGCATCTGGAAGCACAGCATCTTCACATATACTGAGCCAGGTCAGGACAACTCTCCCCTCCCCTCCCTCCCTCTGTTGCTGAGTTCTGAAGCAACACCTAGTAAAGCTACCTCTTACATCTTCACCTTGTTTTTTCTGATGACCTCCAGGATCCCTGATCCCTGAAACTGAATGAAGTGAGGAGCTATCCATGGAAGGAGAGAACCTAGAGAGAGATAATTCAAATAAACTGGATGTACAGAGAGCCATAGGAAGGGATTACATGGAAGTACAGACAAGTGTATATTGTTCCTGCAAGACCACTCTATGTTATCTCTAAAAGGCTGTGGCAATCAGAGGAGGTTCCTGTTGACTGGAAAAAAATGTCACAGTCATCTAAAAGAAGGGCAGCGAGGAGACTGGTGAACTGAAGACTGGCCAGGTTAGTCTCAGTCCCTGGAAAGAATATGGAACAAATCCTCCTAGAAATCATGTCCAGAGATATGAAGAACAAGGTGCCTGGGAATTGCCAAAGTGGATTTAGCAAAAATGACATGTTTAGGCTGGAGAAGAAAAGGCTCAGGGGGCATCTAACGGCTGTTTTCTACTAGCTAATGAGGTGTTATAGAGGAGCTGAAGCCGAGTGTGCTCAGATAAGGATGTTTCAGTATAGAAACAGGTTGCCTAGAGAAGCTGTGGAGAAAATTTTGAATATACTTCGTGATCCTCAGTGCTCAATTTGTTAAGGCCCTATAGCAACTTGATCTTACCTCAGAGCTGATCTCAGCTTGAGCAAGGATTGAATTAAAATTTCCAGAGGTCCCCTCAAACGTACATTTTTTTATCGTTATGTGATCACACTAGATTGGACAGAAATTTTACTTCCTCTAGAACCCTAATTCTGTAGACCACCAAGCGCGAAAGAAAAATGCAGAAAGCCCTGTTCTGGCTCTCATGATTAACCTGCTATGTATACAAAGTCTCACCCCAATTTCTAGTAATTCATTTGGTTTAACAAATTAATATGGCATTCAAAATCTCTCCCTCAATTTCTACTGTAGTTGTGTTAACTAACCTCACCTTGGAGGATCTTTGTGTCCATACATCCTGAATGATACAGCCTAGAGTCTTGCTATGCTGTTCATAGGTCCAGCCTAAACTGTGATTGTGGCAGAAAAAGGTATTATCTGTTCACCAATTTTCTTCTGCTTTGGGAGAGAATAAACATTCTACTGTTTTGCACATCCTGAAGTTACTAATGTTGCTATTAGACTGTGGGCATCTCAGAGGCAAAGTTATGCCTGCCCAGGAGCGATGTGGGAGCAGCTGTGCAAAGCCTCCTACTCCTAATCCACTGCCTACTACAGTACAGCCCATTTACAAAGGAAACACTCTCCTGACTGCACACAGTAGTGCCGATGTGCATGGCAAGCATCATCTTCCCAGAAAGATTTTACACTGCAAGAAATCTCATGAGGCAAAAAGGCTTATTAGACTAAATAGAAAATTATTACTTTTCCACACTGTGTTTCTGGGTATTTTATGCCCCAAAGGCTGCTATCACATACCAATCAAACCAGCTGATTGAAAGAATACATCAGTTTGCTCAGCAGCTGGCTCTTAAAGTGCTTAGACAGGGGAATGTCCACAGGGAGGACACCTAAGTATTTAGTCTTACCATGAGGCTTCAAAGCACAAGTGCATTTAGATCCAATATGTGAATTCATTATTGAAAACTATAGATAATGTACCGAACCTCTATCACAGAAAAGCAAAGTTTCATTTAAACAAGATTAATGAGATCTTAATCGCGACTTTAGGGCAGTTTGGGTCCTTGCGTGATTTCTCAGATCCCTGTGCTGCTCAGGTCCTATGTTGATTCCTCATGCTCTTGGTTCAGGATTTTCTGTCATTTGTTTTCTTTTTTGCCTTCTACACCCATAAGGCACTTTTTGCAGTCTTATAGGTGTTATGCAGAGCTAGTTTCTTCTATCGAGATGCTTTATTGCATGTGTCATGCATGGTTGACTCTTACTTCACATTTTCTTTCACGTGTGATTTCCAAACTGTGTCAATCTAAGGTATGTTACTACTGAGTTAATATAAATAACACATTCTGTGTTACGGGGTCAGTGTTTTCTCTGTTCCTTTCCTGGCAACACTCTGCCCAGGTTGTTTTGGGGCTGACAGTACTGTCTGAATCCCATTGGCTATGTAATACTCTTTCCAAATTGTGTTATGGAAGACTGTGGAGGACTGTCTTCAGGCTTGACTCTAGATTTGAATGAAAAATGATACACACAAATGATTTTTCTAGAGATTGTCAACCTACAAATTTCTGATTCTAGCATGTTCTGAACTCAAGTAGTGGATACTTCGTAATAGCACTCTACCAGCTACTAGGAAGAAAATCAACTCTGTCCCAGCCAAGACCAGGACAACTCCACATCACATCAAAACACCCTTTGAAAGACTGAGCTTTCAGAAGGATAAATAGGAAAATATATTGCTGCCACAATCCAGTTAGGGCTCGTGTACGCTTAACAAAGAGTTCCAATATGGCAGCTGCTTCTTGAAACCTTTAAGATTCAAATTAATCAAGCAAAGTCAGCTGAGCCAAGGTACATATTATTCTGCATGACACAGAGTTGAAATAGGTTCTTTTTATCGTCTTTGACAGAGAGGGCTGTTTCTGTGCCAGTGGAGCCTTCATTGACTTCCAGAAGTGTTACACATTAAAAAGGTTAGCAGGATTAGCTATGAAGGCACAGCTTTTCAGAAGTATTTTTTCTGTCAAAAGAAACAAATGGAGAGTCTTAGAAATGCAAGCAACAGGTGAGAAAACTACACATTTTCTTCATCTGCACAAACCTGCTATCCGTCTTAAAGCCACTGAGACGTGCTATTAAATCTTTCAAGTATATTTTTTTTATTTGCAATTTGAAAAATGTTGAAGCTTCCTGTGTTACAAGACAAAGGGAAAAGGAGGAGAAGACCAAAGGAGATAAAAATTAATCGTAAGCCACATTCTGACCTTGAAGAAAAAGACATTCTTTGAGGAAACAATGGAAGCAAGGTGACACACTGTGAGAACAGACAGTTTAAAGTGATTGCAATGACATAGGCTACCGTGGAAATCAGGCTGGTACATGTGACCCTTCTGTAAAAAATTTTAGCAAGAGATTTTTATACTCATCATCCTGACTTGTTTTATAGGTAGAGGAGGATAACTTCAAATACAAAAGTCCTCGGCATTTGACAAGTAATTACTAAATAAAACTGAAGTGGGTTATTGTCTTTAGTAAGTGTATTGGCATATAAGAAGTACTGATCAAACACTTTCCATAATGAAAGAAAGGAATCTTCCCATTCCTTCCCTTCCCTTCTTCCCACATTTTGTATATTGAGAACACATATTTGTACAAACTAAAGAGTTCAAGGTGAAAGCTACACGACAAAGAGATAAGAGTAAGTTCTGGGTCCTTCCACATTTTCGTATTTCATTTCTTCTGCCCCTGATGTTTTTCAATAAGAGGAATCTCAGCTATGGGTCATAGAGAGTTCAAAACTATTTAAATTGCTTCTGTAAAGAACAAAAGATAAATGTATCAAAACACCACAAAATAAAACAAGAAAGTGTTTCAGATTTACTTAGCTATAGTAAGTGCTCTGTGATTTGTGACCTATCCGTTGCAGAGTATTACTAATGCCAAAGGTTCATGGTCCAAGTTTCTTGGGCAGATGTAGTTTGTATTTCTGTCCTGTACATAAGTGGGCCTGTAGCAGTGATCAAAGCTAAATGCATCAAACATGAACTTGTTCCCAAAATCTCTCAGTAAGGTAATAAATGTCATGAATTACATGTATCATGGGAACTGAGGAGCAAAGAGATTAGGGACCTGCTGAAGAGAATTATGAAATTGCATTTGTTAAAAATCAATGGGAAAATACTTCTTGTCAGACAATGGATGAGACCAGTAAAAATTTAAAATTTGTGGGAGAAAAATCAACTACTTAATCCCAAAAGGACAAAACAGAGCAATTGAACTCTTGGAAGATTAAATGTTCATCTTCATCCATTCATCTGTTGCTATTCTTCAGGAGATATTAATTTGACTCAGCCTTTTCTGTATGTCCTATTATATGGGAAAAAACGCCATTTTCCACTGTTTCCTGGTTGCTTCTTTCCATGGGTGATGACATCAATAGTATCCATAAATTTGATTCAGCAATATTAAGGCATTCTTTTTTCACTGAACATAGACAATGACTGTGTTGATATTTTCCAGTTATCACTTTTCTTTCAATCATCATATTCTGTAAAATAAAATAATATCTATTACCTTTGCATCATGCCCTGAAACAAAAGGATAGAGCGAATATCAGTAGTGGAAATGGAAAGTCTGTTTATGAATCAGAAGCACAAGTAAACTTAAAAGTAAACATCAATACATAATTCAAATAGTTTTAATATTTTTTCCGCTGAATTTTCTGATGCAATTCAAGACAACTCCAGTGTTTCAGACTTGGGATTTGAACACACAAGTTTTAAACATCAAGTTGCTTTTTCTCTCATTTGCATAATGTAAAAAGATGTCTTAATGCTCCCCTAAAATACTTATCAGTTTTTCATAGCACATAGATATTGTCTTCAGGAGATGATGATCAAAGCTTCCGTGTTTAAATTTCATTATGAACCCAAAATACAGACTGAATTTCTGTGAGTTTCTGTTAGTATTAGCATAAATTTCAATGAATTACAGTTCTCATGGCATTTGTAGCTAATATGATGTAATGCTGTGGTCAAGAGCTTGCAAAAATAGTTTTGATTTCACTGTTACTATGTAGTGGGCTGAACCAGCAACCAGAGTTCAGCCATGCATCCTAATGGGTCAATCAAAAGGCCTATTGACATTGCTGGAGCCAGGATTTCACCTAATGTCTTTTAGACGTCAGCAAAAATGTCATATGGGTAAAAGGAAATCTATACATTTCTGCTACGGTAACTTAAAAATTCTTTATAAGAAGTATATGATAAGCCTTCACTAAGTTAACTCTAAGTACTTGAACTAAAAGCCCAACACCTAATTTTAGAAGGAAGTACACGTGAGAAGATAATCGTGTAGTTACCGCAGATCTGCTTTCCCATAAATCACTGAAGTAGCAACCTGTTTGTTCTTTATTTTTAAATAAATGTCATGTCTCATGAGCATAAATAATAATAAAACAGTCACACTTCCATGAGGCTTTATTAGTTTGTTCACATATATGAAAGATTATGGTCTGAAAGCAAACCAATTATCTTGCTTAAAAATTAAATAAATACATTCTAAAATAGAAACATATATTGAGCTTATTTCATATACGAGCTTGTATATAAACAAGATGTTTTAAATAATGAATGGTTATAATAAGCAAACATTCACTCACAAGAAAAAAATGTACCAATTAGTGAAGAGCACAGACTTACAGAGTGTGAAATTCAAATGGTGTGGATGCTTCTAGCAAAAAGCTACAGTCTGGCTTGAATGAAAAGCAGCAGACTCTGTCTCTAGTTCTGACAACTGCCTATCATGCAAATGAAGAAAAAAAAATTTTTTTCAATTCCTTTTTTTTTTCTTTCTTTTTTCTTTCTCCTTGCCTATATAGATTATTACATCTTAATAACAAGATCTCTTTCTTACATTATCTACAGGACTATTCTCGGCTGGCACCTCTAGATGATAGTGTAATACTAAATGATATTAATGACTTCAACATTTTTCAAGAATTAAGATACAGCTACAAAAATAACTGTGCAGAAACAGTTCCTCTTTGCTCAATGTGTTGTGCATTTGTTGAGACAAAAATAAATCTGATTTCCTTTTTGCTTTAAAATACTGACACAGCTGAAAGGAAGAACGAACGTCTCTTCTCAGTGGCATTCAGTGAAAGGACAAGAGGCAATGGGCACAAACTGAAATACAGGAAATTCCATTTAAACAGAAAAAAAAAAAACAAAACCAAACCAAACCAGTTTTAACTGTGAGTTGGGTAACACTCCATCTTTAGGGACATTCCATCTCCAGCTAGATATGGGCCTGGGCAACCTGCTTTATTTAACCCTGCCTCAGGAAGGGAATGGCACTAGATGATCTCCAGAGGTGCCTTCACACTTCAGCTATTATGTGACTGACTGATTCTGTGTTTATTTTTTATCTTAAAATTGCATCTAATATTGATTATTTTGTTTCCTTTAAGTTACAGTTTAATACACTTTAAGATGGACATCAAAACTTTCTAAAGACCACCCTTGAAGCCTACAGATTTCAGGCACAAAAAGTGAATTATATCTTTGGCTGATCTCTTCCATAGTTATTTATCTTGACATCTTATTCAGGTTGCAATAAGCACATGGTGTTACTCACATCTAATGTCTTATCTGAATGCAGCTGAATTCAGCTCCTGGCAAGAGGAACTTGTGATGCCTTTGTCTTCAGGAATAAAAAGCCCTCCAGTGTCTGACAGCTTCATCTGAATTCCACTTGAAGGTCTTTCACTAAGAAGACTGCAGCACTTCACACATTTATTTACAAGGTCTTGTATGTAAACATTTTGTCTATTATGCTATTATTCTGTCAGTAAATACATTCATTTTCATAACCCTATTAAGTTGTATTTTAAAAAACACTGTTCTAGCAACTTCTCCCAACTTAAGAAACCTAGTCAGACAATATCATGTATTATAAATCGTTTAACTGACTGCAAATATGATTTTTGTGTTTGTCTTTTTTGTGCTTTGCATGAGCTCATTTGTGATTTTTCTTTAAACACAAACACCTTAGTGTTTATTTGTTTGTTTAATTTTCTAGAACAGGACACCAAAGTGAACCAGGAAACTTCCCAAAGATAAAGAAGATATGTTGGGAAAAATTACCCAGACTTCCTCATGTATCATTTGAGGCTTTACTCACTTTAGAAGCAGGAAAATCAGAGGTTTTACACCATTAGAAATAAAATACTGCAGTTTGGACATGAACTCAAGAATAAATTATTCACATAAGTCTGGCCAAGGGCTTTGTTCATGCTGCAAAATGGAGACTTCATAAATTCTTTTATGTTATTTATTTTGTACTAATACAAAAAGCTGTCAAACCTACCCATCCAATCTCTGCAGGGGGCAAAGGCCAAGCAAACTACTCAGAAAAAGTTCAAATCATCACTTTATTCAGAACTGAGTTCAAACCTGGCCCAGAGCCTATCAACTACGAATTTTATTCATATTAGGAATTAGGAATTAACAAACTTCAGCAGTGAGCATAAATTAGGTCCATTTGACAGGAGTGTTAGTGTGTGAACTTTAGCTGACCCTACAGGAAGGGGCATTAGGTTTGTTATAAGAACAGAGGAGATCCCTGAGTGTAAACAACTTGTCAATCACTGTGAAAGTTGCAAAGGAGAGGAACAAATTGTGAGCATCAGCGATGGTGACAGTCTGTTTTAGATGCCAAGTGAATTTGTATGAGCTGAATAAGAATTGGGTATTTTCTATCCAGTTTTATAACTGACTATATCCGAAGTCATTTGGGGAGGAGTCTCAAGGGACACCACAACCCTACTTTAACCACTACTGCTACTAGGACTACACGGAGCATGGTCACACTACACTTACCCACCTGAGTTCTCCTCTGAGCTCTGTCATCTTTACCACAGAACAGGAAGTTGTGTAGTCTGTAAAATTGCATATATCTGTGATTAAATTTTTTCTGGGTCCATTTAGTCTCAGCACTGTCATTTGACCTGAAATTGTTACACAAAGTTACCGTACGATAAATTATGCTTCTCTGGTGAACTTGGCTTAACTTCTTCCCCCTCTCCCCCCACTCTCCCAATGCCCAGGATAGCATTATCTTACATTTGTGACCTTTATGGCAGCAAACACTCTTTATTCAAGCAAGCTGTCATCCTAGGTTTACAAGTATAATGGATTTACCCAATAAATAGTTCTGCAGACTCCCTCAAGACCATGTCTCTTCTACAGACATTGTGTCTATAAGTTAGTGTACAAAGAAGTGAGCCACCAAACCACCTAGCTGGAGAACCAGAAATAATCTAAACACTGTAAGCTTTAATTCAGAAGGGACTCCAGAACCTATGGGCTAGGTTGTGCAAGATCTGGGATTGTTTATTTTTCTAACTTTATCCTAAAGGGACATTATTTGAGCTAGTGAAAGGAGAAGCTTTGTTGCAACCACAGGAAGAGCAGTAGCTCCCTGCCATGGGTTGAGCTCAGTGGGCTGCCACTCAGCCACTGTCTCACTCCTCCGCAACAGGACAGGGGGACAAATAGAGTGAAGAAGCTTGTAGGTTAAGATAAAGACAGGGAGATCACTGCACTCAGTCTTTATTACCAGTTCATTGCCTGAGAATGATTGACCTGGTATAACTGAGGTGTCCATCTTGACTCGAACTCAACAGCTTTCAGGGGATGATCCTGAAACTGAGACTGGAAGCTTAACTTTCCAGCTTCTTAAGTAAATTGGATGATCCGTGATCCAAAAGTTTTATGACATCATCTGTTGTTCTATGTGTTGCTTTATAAGTTATTTAAAGAAGTGGCTTGATACACTAATATGAAGTGAGACACAGAAAAATACACACAGACAGTACAGTCACCAATTTTTGTTAGGGTGGTAAAAGTATGCCTTGTGAAAAGTATTTTCCATCTTTGATCTCCATAGTAAAATGATATTTTTGCATTTTACTTGCACAATTTGATAGTGATGCCAGCTTCCCTTTTACCTTTTCTCTTAGCTTGCCCTAATTAAGGGCAGGAGAGCAAACATGAGTATACAGCACACTATTTCTATTCTTGGGATCCCTTTGTTAAAAGGCTGCCCCCCTAAGGTTCACTGTGAAAAGCAAAAGCTGTAGCCTGTGATGCTTTTTTGCATCTTGCTCTTTTCTTTATCGAGTGAAATATGTCGGGTAGATTGGTTGTTGCTGTGCTAATCATCACCAGCTGTTCATAATTGTCTAACAGTTATAGGTACAGCAGTTTGCTACTGTGCTGTAGGCCTCCAATCTGCTCTTCTGAAGCAGCTCAGCAACAAAAACTTTTTTCTCTCCTTTGCAAATACTTAAGGAACTCATCTGAAAGGCTTTTTTATGCAAAATACATTATCCTCCTCAATCTCTCAGGCTTTTTTTACTCAGGGAAGAAGTATAATAAGTTAAGCAATCATGGTGACTTGATAAGAAATGCCAATCACTGTGTGTCCTGCCGGATAAATACATTTCTTTACACATTATTTCTTGTCTGCTTGTAGGAGCTCTGACAGAGGAAATTGAAGCAATATTTAATGCATACATTCAATCCTGCTCCTCATCATAAAGGACCACAGCAATGCAGAAAAATGGTAAAGATGAATAAAGAAAGTAGGTATATAAATCAGCAAATAGATTAATAGAAGGTAGAAGCAGATAGGTTCATATACTAATAGATTAATCCTCCAAGGAATATGATGGTAAAATTTATCTTCTCTTACTGTTTTTTCTAGCCAACCAATGAAAGAAAACATTATCTGTTCCCTGTGCAGGGCAAGGAGATGCTACTAGCTAGTTTTAACCAAGTAATATACAAGATGATGCATCCACTTTATCATATCTAGCAATTTTGGATGTGTTGCTGGCCAGGAACATCCCAGTCTGGTTGACAACTGGGAAAGATGCTAAGTTTTACACTAGCTACCATCTTGTCATACTAAACTGTCTGCTTCTGAAAAGCTTATTTTTGGAGGTCTGCATAGGCTTGCATTGTTGTGGAGGGTATTATTGGGTAGATATATCTCAAAGTTATGACTTAAAGATATATCTACACAACAAAACCTTTCACAACTAGCACTTACTCTGTTGCCAAAGATTAAAATTTCCAGCCTGTTTGCTTGTCATTGCTAATCATATTCTTAAGTATAAAACTGGGTCGTCTTTGATGTTGGTTTTTTTTTTTTTTTTCCCATAAGAAATAAATTTTAGAGGATTAGTAGATCAAATGAAGGGCTAATATTGGGTTTTTTTTCTTTCTAGTAGAAGGTAGAACTGATATGTTGAAAATGCCTGTAAAATCACAGCACGGCCAGTATCAGGCTCACTGGAAGCACGGTACTCTTCAATGAGCAAAAGAAAGACTATTGCAAGAAATTTATAAACACTTTAAGTGCTCAAAGGGCTTTATTACTTGTAGCAGTGGAGAAGGTGTGGGGGGGAAACACCCTGACCCTGCCCTGCCTACCCCCCCAAAAAAACCCCACAAGGTGCATTAATGACAGACATAATATGAGCACTTGTGTAGGCCTGAAGTAAAAGGAAATGTGAAATGATGGTTGTCCTATTATACCAGAGAGACTGCCTTAATCTTTGCTTTGCATTTTTGTTGGTGTTTTGCTGTGTTTTGTCTCCTGGACACACTTTTAAAATTGACTATCAAACTCTATAACTGTTTTGTAATTCATTTAACTGAACGCCAGACTTTCCTTTCAGAAATCCTGACAACACTAAACAGAATGAGAAGCAGACCATACCTACAGGATCATCAGCTGTCACTGAAGGTAGGACAAAAAATCCCAGAGTTCAAATGAGGAACAGCCTTTTTTTTTTTTTTCTTTGTTGCTTGCTGAAAACAACACAGAGAGGCTGACAGAGCAGAGAGGGGAGCTGACACCAACAAGAAGTCAAAGTATTTTAAGAAATTAATAGTGTATGGAAAGTCTCATTTCAAAAAAAGAAAATCACAACAGCAAGAAATTCAGTCTAGGATCTAAAATTCTTTCATCCATCTGTCACTAATTAAAAAGAATGTCAAAGAACATATGGTCATGAAACTACAGGGAGTTAAAAAAGAAAATCAAAGGAGCTGCACTAACTGTGCACCTAAATAACAGTTTTCAGTAAGTGCTTGACAAATCCCCCAGAAAGGTAGATAAAGGGTAGGAGGGTGACTTGGAATGAAGGACCACAAAGAATTTGACTGACATGACAACTTCTTTTCCTTTTTTAATACTACAAATTGCAGAAGTGATTAAAAACTTCCCTTGGAAAACACAAGGGAGACAGACTGTGAGCAAAGCCAGACTCCTTCTGTTAGTTTGTATGTCAGTGTTTTCCATGAATGTCATCCTTTTATAATTGCTTTTGTTGATCTTCTCTTCCTCTAAATTTTACTGACTTCTGTATTAAAAAATCATAATTGACTTTTTCTATGCCATTCCATTAAATTCATTATTAAAGAATGGTTTTCAAGAATAGAAAACTTCTTACTTTTTCAATAATAATGGTCTCTTATGTCTTAGAGATTGAACAGAAAAATGAGAGAAGAGTATGCAATATTTTGGTATAATAAATAACATTATGTGTAATGTATTAGACTAGAAATATTAAATGATTTTTTTTTTATTACCACCACTTATCGTATACAGAATCTATTTCAGTAGTCACATATCATTTTCTCTTTCTTAGCAGTTTGCATAATGGTGTTTATTCTTTAACATCATAATCATGCCTTCCTCATAATTCAATCTTATTGCATTGTGAGTTTTATATGGGGAGTATTACATTACTCTGCAATTTATCTTTTCTGCTTTTCCTCCTCAAAGTCATTTTCTACTCTTCTCCTTATCAGTCCTTCTTCCATGTTCATCCATATTCCTACCAATTCTCCTTTTTCTCTGGCAGAAGTTCTTGGGGAAGGAAGCATGGAATAATTAAGTAGTGGCAGTCTGCGGGAAGTGTGTCCTTATCAAGAATTTTTAAAAAAACCACTCATCCCTCAAAAAACACTACTTTTTCTATCCCAAACTGTTCTTCTTGAAAAGTCCTTTCAACAAAGTTTCCTGGTTTTAAATTGAATAAATAAATGCTTGAAAAACATAGAGAGTAACTACGTTATTTTTAAAAACCATTCTTGTTCTTAATAATACTGAAAAATAACTGGCTTTACAGGCTCTTGATGGTTAAAACGTATAAAAGGTCATTGTTGAAGCAAAACATTTTAAAATGCTCAAAAAATACCACGTTTTATACATGAACATTTCTTCAAAATTTTAATTTGTGAAATGTAATGAGTTGTGGGTTTTTTTTTTCTCAGTTTAGGAATTCCTTCCAAAATCTCCAGAAATCTAAGTTGTGAAGATTATTAGCAGTTGAGTATATTCATATATAACAGACCCCTTCCTATATGTACCCATTCATCCATCATCCACAGATTGCTGGAGGCTGGGAAAGCATATATGATGATACATATAATATATAATAATATACATAATATATTATAGTATATGTAATATCTAATAAGGGAGTGAGAAGGGAAAATGTTCTTGATAGCAGCCAATACGGGGCTATGGTTTGGGTTTGGGCTGGAAAGATTTTTTTTTGTTACTGCTGAGCAGGGCTTACACAGAGTCAAGGCTTTTTCTGCTTCTCACCCCACCCCGCCAATGAGGAGGCTGAGGGGTGCACGAGAAGTTGGGAGGGGACACAGCTGGGACAGCTGACCCCAACTGACCAAAGGGATATCTTACACCACATGACATCACACTCAGCAATAAAAAATTGGGGAAGAAGAAGGAAGGGGGGGGACATTTGGAGCGATGGTGTTTGTCTTCCCAAGTCACCATTATGCGTGATGGAGCCCTGCTTTCCCGGAGATGGCTGAGCACCTGCCTGCCCACAGGAAGCAGTGAATGAATTCCTTGGGTTTTTTTGCTTGTGCATGTGCTTTTGTTTTTATATATTAAACTGTCTTTATCTCAACCCATGGATTTTCTCACTTTTACTCTTCTGATTCTCCCCCCCATCCCACTGAGGGGGAGTGAATGAGCAGCTGTGTAGTAGCTGGCTAGCTTTAAACCACAACATATAGAAATGTACTAGTCCCTGCTCTGCTCCTCAGCTTCCTTGTCTGGAGAATTATTTCCTTCATCCCACAGTAAAACCTTGATTTTCTCTGGTGTGAGAACCCTGATTTTCACTGTTGTGAATCACAGATCCCAGCGTTACAACAATGAAGGCTACCCTCTATAATACACCCTGTGGAAACTTCCCTTCTAGCTTAACCTTTCAAGGTAGTCTTTGCTTCCTACATTTCAGTCTGTTAAAGAGAATAGCTTGTGCTTGTGCTTCCTGATTCCCTCACTTAAAGCAGTGTTTTACAGATGAAGAAATTTTCTTGCCACTCTCCCCATGTGAGCAGGGTTCATGCTCATGGTCAAGCACAACTAACACTGGCCTCATCAACGGAATTTTTTCCTAACATAAATTCCCTTCTGCAACTGCATAGACTGCTTGAAAGCTTGGTCCTATGCATCTCATGAAAAAAACCAATTTCATCTTGTATTTGAAAAAATAGTAGGATTCTCAGTCATAGCTGAGATTTATGAAAGTGGAACCTTTTGGCTTCTGTGAGATGTGTTCAGCCTTGAAGAACCAAGGTCTGAATTCTTTTCTTCCTCAAGTGTACTTCAAAACAGAGCAGTGCCTATGCATCAGAGTTCAAGTACCCTGATTATTGAAAAAGAACAATCAAATAAGCATGAGGTTACAATTAATTTAAACTAATTTTTCTGGCTGCAGTATGGGGAAGGAGGAATTATACATTTTTTAATTGGTTTCAGCATACTTTAAGACCTACTGTGTCTCTTTTCATGTCAAAACAGAAAAGGTGTGAGAAAAATGGGTCAGAAGGAGGAAAAATTAAGGGAAAAATCCAGAATGTAAATAAAAATCTATAAAAATTTAAAACAATATCTGTGTTGTATTTTATTATAATTTTTTTTTCAAATCTCCCTGTCTTCTAGTTTTTGCATTGGGTATTGGTACAGTGAATGACTACAAAGATATTGAATAAGTGAGTTTCCAACCAGACCATTAAGACATACATATAAGAGACATGAGGTAATCAGTGCTCTCTTTGCTCGGACATCCATGATTAGAGATAGGATTCAAGAAGCACTAGCAAATTCTAGAGAGAACTCAAGCCCTGTAAAGCTGTGGTACCCAAGAAGCTGCATTCAAGGATGCCAAGAGACCTAGCCAATGTCCTTGAAAGCCACTCTCTGTCATCTTCAACAGGCTGTGGAGACTGGGGAAGATCCCTGATGACTTGAGAAAAGCATTTATCACACCCATCTTCAAAAGGTGAAAATCTGGAAAACTAAAAGTCAGTCACCTCAGTCCCAGAGAAAATCATGGAGTAAATATTTTCGAAACACATTTCTGGGCATATAAAAAAGAAAGCTTTTTGTAACAATTAGCATGAATTTATCAAGGGTAATTAACGTATGACCAACCAGG
The DNA here is from genome assembly GCF_000687185.1 of Egretta garzetta. Taxonomy (NCBI): domain Eukaryota; kingdom Metazoa; phylum Chordata; class Aves; order Pelecaniformes; family Ardeidae; genus Egretta; species Egretta garzetta. The sequence continues at coordinate 111,481 of NW_009259427.1, read as the reverse complement.
TTGCCTCCTGTCATAAGCTGTCTGGATCTGTGGCTGAGGGAGTCTTGGTGAATGTTATTCACTTTGATTTTTAGAGAGGTTTTTGGCATTGTCTCTCAAAATATTTTGGTATTTAAGTTAGCATGTTATGGTTCCCATGTCTGGGCAACAAGATGAATAAAACACTGGTTAAGTGCTCAGCCTCAGAGAACAGTTGTTAAGGGATTGTGTTTCACCTAGAGAATGGTTACAAGAGTACCATCAATGCCTGTCTTGGGACCTTTCCTCTTTAACACCACATCCTGGAGTACGTGATGGAGTGAATTCTCATCATCATCAGATAACACAAAACTGGCGCAACCAGTCGATACTCTTGAAAGTTTGGGGACTACCACTCAGTGAGACCTTGCAGGCTGGAGGACTGTGTCAACAAGAACCTAATGAAATTCAGCAAGGACAAATGTAAAGCCCCACACCTGGGGAGGAAGAACTTGCCTTATGAGGCTAACAGTATCCTGGGTGCATTAAGAGGAGCGTGGCCAGCAGCTCAAGGGAGGTGATCCTTCTCCTCTGCTCAGCACTGGTGACGCTACACCTGGAGTGCTGTGTCCAGTTCTAGCTCCTTATCCAAAGGAGATATGGACATACTGGAGAGACTGCAGCAAAGGGCTACTAAGTGGATTAAGGGTCTGGAGCATCTCACGTGAGGAAAAGGAATGTTAAGGGAATTTAGGTTCTTCCCTGACACGATAACTCATTGTATTTTGTTTATGTGGTAAGGTTTTTGTACCAGGGGGTTGCAGAGGTAGCTTCTGTGAAAAGATATCAGGAGTTGCTGCCATCTCAGACAGAGTCAACTCCAGCCAGCTCTCATGGATGCCCATCAGTGACAAAAATAGCGCTTCTGTGATAACATATTTAAGAAGGGGCACAAAACTGTGCAGCAGCTGTGAAATAAGAGTGAGCAAATGTGAGAGGAGCAGCCCTGCAGACCCCCAGGCCAGTGTAGCAGGAGGGCAGGAGGTAATCCAGGTACCAGAACAGAGATTCCCCTGCAGTGCCTGATGCAGCCCATGATGGAACAGACTGTCCCCCTGCAGCCCAGGGAGGTCCATGGTGGAGCAGATACCCACATGCAGCCTGCAGAGATTCCATGCTGGAACAGGCTCCTGGCAGGACCTGTGGCCTGTGGCGGACCCACACTGGAGCAGTTATTCCTGAAGGACCGTTCCCTGTGGAGAGGGCCTCCACTGGAGCAGTGAAACAGCATGATGAAGAAGGAGTGGCAGAGATGAAGAGTTATGAACCGAGCACAAACCCTTTCCCATCCCCCCTGTGCCACTCAGACAGCAGGAGGTAGAAGAGCTGGGAATGAAGGAGTGAAGTTGTATCTGTGAAACAGAAAGGTTTTCTTACGTTGGTTTCTGGTTTGGTGGTATTCTGGGGTTTTGTTTGTTTGTTTGTTTGTTTGTTTTTGTTAAAACTGTCCTACTCTATTTTTAATTGGCAATAAATTAAATTAAACTTCCCCAAGTCAAGCCTGTGTTCCCTGTGACAGTAATTGTTGGGTGATGTCCCTGTCCTTATCTTGACCCAGAAGTTTTTCATCCCCTGTTCTGTTGAGTAGGAGGAGTGAGAGAGCTGCTGGGTGGGCATCTGGCAGCCATCCAAGGTCAAAAACCACTCATTGTGTGGTATTTCCCACTTCTACCTTTTCACTAATTAGGCATTTTTAATGTTAATAGTCTCCTCCATTTAAAAGGATACTGTTAAAGATTCTTTCAGCTGTCAGTAGAGTAACAAATGTATAAAGAACAGACAAATGTCTAATTATAATAAGAAGTATACATCCATCTGGATAACATATACTAAACTCCTGCTATTTTACTTCCAAAAAAGCGGTCCCCATAACTTCAAGTAAGGAGGAATCTTTCTTCTCCAGATATAATCAGAGAATGCTATTGTTGTTGTCATTGTGTGATGGGTTGACCCTGCCTGGACACCAGGTGCCCACCAAAGCCACTCTATCACTCCCCTCTTCAACAGGACAGGGGAGAGAAAAACATATCTAAAGGCTAATAAGTCGAGATAAGGACAGGGAGAGATCATTCACCAGTTACTGTCATGGGCAAAATAGACTCAATTTGGAAAAATTAGTTTAATTTATTGCAAATCAAATCAGAGTAGGAGAGGATAAAAGAACCCTGTGAAACTTAAAACACCTTCCCCCCACCCTTCCCCTTCCCTTCTTCCCGGATTTAACTTTACTTCCAAATTTTCTCTACCTCCTCCCCCCCGCAGTGCAGGGGATGGGGAATGGGGCTTGGGGTCAGTCCCTCACACGCTGTCCCTGCCGCCCCTTCCTCCCCAGGGCAGGACTCCTCACACTCCTCCCCTGCTCCAGCCCGGGGTCCCCCCCACGGCACCCCCGCGGGGTCACCAGCCCGGCCAGCAAACCTGCCCCAGCCTGGGCTCCTCTCCCCACGGGGCCACAGGCCCTGCCAGGAGCCTGCTCCAGCGCGGGCTTCCCACGGGGTCACAGCCTCCTTCGGGCACCCCCCTGCTCCGGCGTGGGGTCCTCCCCGGGCTGCAGGTGGGGATCTGCTCCCCCGTGGGCCTCCCTGGGCTGCAGGGGCACAGCCTGCCCCACCATGGGCTGCCCCAGGGGCTGAGGGGAATCTCTGCTCCGGCGCCTGGAGCCCCTCCTGCCCTCCTGCAGCACTGGCCTGGGGGCTGCAGGGCTGTTTTCTCTCATGTACTCTCACTCTTCTCTCTCCAGCTACTGTTCCGCAGCAGGGTATTTTTTCCTTCTTAGGTATGTTATCCTAGAGGTGGTACCACCATCGTTGATTGGCTTGGCCTTAGCCAGCAGCAGACACAGGGACAGTTTCCAGCACCTTTTCACAGAAGTCACCCCTGTATCCCCCCCACAAAACCCAATATGCATTGTTATCCCCAGTTGAAAGAGTGAATTAAAAATTGTAATTCTGAAACAGCAAAGGGAATATTTTCATTAACAGACCAGGGCGTTGTAGGATAGAGGTCACTGGCAGAACATATACAATTTGGCAGCTCGTTTGTTTAACTGGTTTTGCATTTCATTTTTTTAGTGTTACACATCCCATTGCTTTTTGGTGGGAAATTAACAGCATACTGAGTTGGATTTCTGGCTGATTTAAATAGGCATGACTTGAGTGAAATCACTAATGATTCAATCCATCAGTTACAGATCTGGCCTTCTTTATTCTAGGTTGCTCTTTCTTTTTTACAGTGGAAAAGCTGCTAATCCCCAATTGCTTATTGTGTCTTCAAGGTCTGGTTCTGGAATACAGCTCATCAGCTCACATATGAGCATTCCACAATAATCATAAAACAAAGTTAATTCATAGACTCTCCTAATCACCATGGCAACACACTCAGGCAAGCACAACTGAGAAATGGAGGTATCCTGAAAGATTTTGTCTAAAAAGCAAAAGCCCAGTCATGCCCCAAGTACAGAGAGGATTTTGTGGATATTTTTCTGGGTAGTCTGCACGTCTTCCTTTCCTTCAGCGAAATGGCTCTGGAACCAGTAGGAATTACAAAATAACATGATAGCTTTTCCATTTCAAATATCCCAAAAGCATTAGCTTTCAAAATTCAACATGAAGAGCAGCATCTATCTTCTGATTTTCACCAAGGTTTATTAATTCACTGCTATGATTTGACTGGGGATAACCACTATTGTAGGGTTCAAAGCCAAGCTCTACTGATTTTTCTCCTTTGATAACAGCACCTTCTAATACAAAGGCTTCTTTCCCTCCTTCCAATGCTCTCCTTCCCAGTATATTCATGGATAATTTGTTAGCCTCTCTCAACAGAACCAAACAATTATTTTTATATGCAATACAGATAAGAAAGTACTTGTCTCTCATTGTACATAGTAACCTTTATCTCCACAAGATCCTCTTTCAGCTCAATTTTTTGCAAACAAAGAATGATCGGTGATACACACAATTCTGAATGAGCTTTCATCTTTGCCTAACACAATGGCACAAGAAGTTTGCTACATAATTCAGCTGATGGCACAGTCATCTTTTCTGTATATGTTAAATTCAGCTGCTCCAAGTTTCTCACTATTTATCCTCTCTGATTTTAATGATTTGTAGTAGCTATCATTCTTGTTATTTTTTAATTGCCTGACATTATAGTATATATGACTGGAGTTAATTTTGCATTTATTATTTCTGTCCCTAAACTGATTTGCTTTGCCAGTAAAATATTCTAACCCTTCTGTTTGCTGATGGTTCCTCATAGGTTTGTACCACCACCAGATCTCATAAATTGGTAAACCAATGCTGGTATCAGTATCAATGACAGGGAAATATTTTTAATATACTCCCAAAATTTCTGTCCATACAAAACTCTAATCTAATGAGTTCTACAACAAACATCTGCTAATATTGAACTTATTGCCAGTAGAAACCCCAATACAAACCTTCGTAAAATGTCTGGATTATCTTTAATTTACAGAATCCTTTTTCTCTTCTCAAAATTTCACATCAAGAAACAAAGTTGCCTGTTGCAACTGCCTCCCTGATTTATATTTTTAAGGAACATAACAAACCCACCACAACTTGCTTTACAGTCATACCTCCTAGAGTACCCTATTCCTGTGATCTCATCATAGCAGTTTTCACAGTCTGTATTGGTAGTCCATACTCTGTCACTGTGTTGCCCATGTTTCTTGATTTGGTGAGCAAATATTTTATTTGTGTCTCACTGATTTCATTCGTTTTTCTATCTGGATTAGGTACAAGAATTTTATTGTATGTACTGCTTGCTCTGCAGATTTCCTTGTATATATTATTTCTTTCTTATTTTCTCTCATCTTTCCTCTTTATCTGTGCTGTTCTTTTATATAGCTGTTGCTCTTTTATACGCGATTTTCCCATACTGAAACCAGTCCTGAAGATTATGCAGAGGCTTCCAGCCTTCTGTTCATTTTATCTTGAACAAAGACTCTCACCCATTGTGCTCATTTTCTGGTACATTTTACCACTTTGTGTGAAAGCCTTCAATGGACAGGTTTTCCTCCTTGCAGCAAACTCAAACCACACCATGATGTCTATAATTATCTGTTCCTTTTTTGGAAACACAAAAGGCAACAGAAAGTCAACCTACAACAGAAAATCACCCTTTAGTCAAGACTACAGTTTTATAAATGAAGGTCTTATGCACTGAAAATAAGTTTGAAATCTTCACTCTTTTTCATGGCTGTTTGCAGGAGTTTATCACTCGCTGCCAATACAAATGTGAGTGAGGATGTTCTTGAAGCTGGTTTTGTAAAGCATTCTGTATTAAAAATAATCCTTCCTGCTATCTCCACAAAAGACTCCCAAATCATTTTACTTATTCATTTTACAATCATTATTTGTTGCAACACTATTGAAAGAAAGCAGGGCCAGATGATAATTAACAGCTGGGTGAAGGGGGAATACTCTTAAACCAACTCTGCTGCTGAAAATAGTGCAAGTTACACCATTCTTCTGGGGAATGCTGTGGAAGCAGCCAAGCTGTGCACACAAATTGCTCTTTTTGGGGTCAAACCACATGATAAAACCAAAAATTTCCTGTGCTCAAGATGGGATTTTCTAGTGAGCAAGGTTCATGAATATTGTGTATGAATGATATGTACTAAACTTTTACCATACAGGATGATAAGCTCTCTGGGATACAAGTTTCTAGCACACAATATTAACTTTTTAAAAGTTATGATTTAGAATCATAGAATTCATAGAATCATATAATTGTTTAGGTTGGAAAAGACCTTTAAAATCATCAAGTCCAACCATTAACCTAACACTGCCATGCCACCACTAAACCATGTCCCTAAGCACCTCATCTGCCCAGCTTTTAAATACCTCCAGGGATTTGAGGAGGTATTTATGGGGACTTGAACACCTCCCTGGGCAGCCCATTCCAGAGCCTGACAACCCTTTCGGTGAAGAAGTTTTTCCTAATGTCCAACCTAAACCTGCCCTGGCGCAACTTCAAACCATTTCCCCTCATCCTATTGCCTGTTACCAGGGAGAAGAGGCCGACCCCCACCTCGCTACAGCCTCCTTTCAGGCAGTTGCAGAGGGCGATAAGGTCTCCCCTCAGCCTCCTCTTCTCCAGGCTAAACAACCCCCTTTCCCTCAGACGCTCCTCATAAGACTTGTGCTCCAGCCAGGATGCCGTTGGCCTTCTTGGCCACCTGGGCACACTGCTGGCTCATATTCAGCTGGCTGTCAACCAGTACCCCCAGATCTTTTTCCACCAGGCAGCTTTCCAGCCACTCTTCCCCAAGCCTGCAGCATTGCATGGGGTTGTTGTGACCAAAGTGCAGGACCCGGCACCTGGCCTTGTTGAACCTCATACAGTTGACCTCGGCCCATCAATCCAGCCATTTACCCATAGGCTACAGAATTATTCTTGATAATTTCCTGTAGCACTGATATTTAAAGATAAAATTTAGAACCGATAACTTTTTTAGTTCTGGGGTCCCCAGCACAAGAAAGACATGGACCTCTTAGAGCAGGTCCAGAAGAGGACCACAAAAATGGTCAGAGGGCTGGAGCACACACCCCCTGTGAAAAGCTGCTGAGAGAATTGAATAAGAGAATGCTCCAAGAAAATTTTCTTGAGCCTTTTTAATATGTAAAAGGAGCTTATAAGAAAGATGTGGAGAGACTTTTTACCAAGGCTGTAGTGCTTGGACAAGGGGCAATGATTTTAAATTGAAAGAGGGTATATTTAGGTTGGACATAAGGAAGAAATTTATTACGGTAAGTTTAGTGAGACACTGGAACAGGTTGACCAGAGAAGCTATGGATGCCCTGTCACTGCAAATGTTCAAGGTCAGGTTCAACAGGGCTTTAAGCAACGTCATCTAGGGGAAGATGTCCCTGCCCATGGCAGGGGAGTTAGACCTGATGATCTTTAAAAGTCCCTTCCAACCCAAACTCTTTTATGACGTAATGATTTTTTAATGATCTTTTCTTTAACCACCCATTCAACAATGAAAAGAAAGACAATTTCTAGGTAAATTTACAATGGAGAAAAATCCTACTTTTCTTGGGTTTATCACTCATAACATTTCATAATAAGACTGTTCATCAGTTTCAGGGGATTCCCCTTCCAGAAGTAGACCCACAGAGCTAAGGCCACTTTCTTTGCAGAGACAATGCTGAAACTGCCCGAGTTAAACAGAACGTAGAAATGCTAAACACAACCTTTTCATTTGCTCGGAGAGTGAAAAAAATACCAGACTGACGTTTGTCATGTCTTTCACACTTCCTGCTTCATCTCCTCAGGCTACATTTGTCATACTTAGCTTTGTGAGGCAAAACTTACATCACAGCTCATTAACCTCTAAGTGATTGTCTATTGCCTTAATGGTTGCCAATACAGTGGTCTTCAAAAATTTTCAGAAATATTGTGTGGCTCAGCTGAACAAAATACTTGCCCAAAGTTGCTGATGTGTCCTTGATGGGAAAACTCTTCTGTTGCTGTAAGGAATAATAGCAGTATGTGCAAATAAATCTGATTTCATTATGATGAGTTAGCTGATTGTTGCATAAGCCTTCACAGTCTTTTAGGTTTTTCTTTTTTTTTCCCCTGCAGACTATTTTCCATGACAAATAGCTTAAGAATGTGTTATGTTTTGTTTTGTTTTGTTTTTTCCTTTCAGTGTGAAATAGTATTAGTAACAGCACAGTAAATTTTGAGGCCTGGAGAGGAAACACAAGGACGTATGATTTCCAAGCAGTCTCTCCCCTCCTGGGTCACTCCAGTTAGTATCTTCTCTGTCACAGCAGATTTTAGGTAGGCTCCATGATAGTCTATGGGTATAAGAAACTTGCAGACCAATTTTCCATTTCTTTAAAGTATGGATCGGAGAGGGAGGTTCGTAATCTGTGATTTACAGACAGCTGAGCACTGCATGTGATAACTTATGGCAAGTATCTTTATATATCAGAGAATACTTAATGTGCAGCTACTGCTAAGAAAAAGGGATCATGCACAACGGGGTGATTTATAACAAGTTTTCTTTTGCCAGCTACATTTGTACACAATCCACATCTTGCCAAAACCCAAATACAACTATCTGAGAGCTAACAAAACTGGAAAAAACTAGCAACTACAGCAGTTGTTATGCAGCTAGGCCTCCCATGATCGCATACACTTACTAAACTTTCTTAGGACACGTCTGTGTTCTTTTTTGGTATTATATGCTCTGAGTAAAGTACAGAAAGCAAAACATTCCTCATGCAAAGACAGGAAAAAGGAAGTTAAAGAAGGCATGGCAAGCATATTGCTTTGCTCCTACACAAAGTACTTTTATAATTTGTCCTATATTGTCTACTCTCTCTGCCACTACATGACTAGCCTTAGTGCCTGCATGTCTTCCAGTAGAGCTGTATTCCTCTGTCTTTTTCATGCTTGCTTTACTACAACCTCTTACGAATTCTTTGTGCTTCACCATTGTACTAATGGAAGGGAGGACTGGGTGCAGGAGCTGGCAAAGGCTGGCTCTGTCATCCTTCCTATGCTACTATTGTGCCTCAGCAATGGGGCTTACCTTACATATAAAGAAGGACAGTGTGAGCACAGAAAGCAACATGTGCATTCTCAATACTATATATATTCCCTCAGATTTTCTCTGGGAAATAAGTTTATTGAGTGCAATATTTGGGATTTGATAATGATTTTTCAGTGTTGTGCAGTGTTGTGGTGTTGAGGATAAACCAAAAAAATCACTCATAAAACTGTTTTTCACTCTTAGGTATGTTTAGTTTTCTTGAATCTGACACCTATCTGGCACAGAAACAAACATCAGATAAACTAAATCAAAAGTCAAGCAGCAAGCTAAGTGCCTCTAAAGTTTCCTCTCCCTCCCTTTTCCTCTTAGGCAGACTTACATTGTTAGCCATTTCAGAGCTGTCAGTGAGAGCAGAAAGCTGAAATGTCTGTGTCCATGTACAATGAAATTGTGATAGAATTAAAAAAAAAACCCAAAACCAAAAAAAACCAACCTGACTGCCATAAGTAATTTTGTGTTTAAAGTGAAGAAAACAAGCTAGAAATGCACTTTGGGAAAGAAATAGGAGAAGGGTGCCTCATTAGTCAGAGAAAACATGAAAAAAATTGCTCTGAAACAAACACAGAAGAAGTATGCGGGAAACAAGGCAATGATTCTTCTACTTGTTAACAGACAGAGACGGCACTGGAGCTACACAGGGAGGCAGTCCACATTGATTTCAGACAGGAGGAGATAAATGTTTTAGATCTGAACAGGTCATATCCAAGTCCTACTGAACTCTCTGCTGACCTACTTCAACTCTATGCCTTCTATATATTACACTCAAAGAACAAAAACTATGGGTTGACAGCTTTTAGCAGCCACAGTTCTTGTAATATGGTAGGATTGAGTAATTCCACTTCAGGAACAAAAGCTTATTAAACTGGGAGCTGTATAAGCACCACAAAAAATGCAATCTCACCTTAAAGAAATTATAACGTGAGAATAAGGCATGTGATTACAGGTGGCTGCACATGGTCAGACTGGGCAACACAAGAAAATACTGAATAATATTGATGAAATCACCCATCATGGAGTGCTTCAAGTGCATGTTTCGCCTTCAGGTATAACATTATATAAAACAAATAGAATGTTTATCTTCCGCACATGAGATAGTACCCTTTCCATATATACAACCAAACTTTTCAAGTCTTGTCCTCTAATCGAATATAATCTAGCCTAATTCTATTTCAAACCATCTTTCTACTATCCAGATGTTTTCCACAGTATTTTAAATAATACGACTAACAACTCTCAACTGTTGATTTTTCTCTCAACCACCCCCTGAGAGAGAAGTACCTGAAATGATGTGACTTTTTTTGCTTTGCGTTTTCCTTTTCTTCAGAAGTGTGTTGCTAGGTATTGTTAGAGAAAGCACTTAGAGTGAGAAGTGGCAACACTTATGACAGTTCCAAGTTTCTGAAGTGAATTACTTTGCAGCCTTGGACTGCCCCCTGAAAATATTCCATTTTTCTCTCATTTGCTCTCCTGTACCTGCAGACAGCTCCCTTGTGCCGAGGGACTGAAACTGTCAACCATATTCTTCAACTCAAAGATTTAGGTGATGTTTTTTTCCTTAAGTATCCTAAGCCAAGTGCTGGAATACTTTGAAGAGAACATTCAAGACCTTGAACTCCATTCATTTTCGAAAAAGAGGCAGTGTAAAGCAGAGAGTTGCCCATATGGCTGTGGAGATGTACTGTGGTAGCATGTCCCATTTAGAATTTTTAAAGTATTGTAATCCTTGTGCCCTGGCAGGCCAGATTGCCATGGAACAACTGAGAGGTGAAGAAAACATGAAAACCCATCATCTATCAGGCTGTGACAGAGTCCTTTTCTTGGAGCTGACATTATCTGTACTTGAGCTAATATGGATGTGAGAAATCCACATCCACTGAGAACAAAACCTCCTGGTATTATGAACTTTCAAAATTGCAAAATATAATTTTAAATAAAGAAAATTCTATAACATTTAAGATCATTGTTGATTCTGCTGAATTAAAATGAAGCTGTTTCATTATCAGCTATTTACAGTACACTGATGTAAGTATCTTGGCTGTGCAGATGATCACCAAAACAGAATTGTTGCTGAACTTCTATAATTTTATAATTCCAATGGTCTAAACTTTAACACGTGAGTAGTCACTTCTAGATATCTTCATTTTTGGATGATTACTTCTGGCATGCTTTTGCTTTCCAAAGGATTGCTCACCATCACATTTGGAAAACTCAGTCCATCAAACCAATTACTTAAAATCATTAATCACTCATGAAAATATGAATCTCTCACATTTTTCCAAATGAAGAAGTGAAGACTAGAGGAGTTACATAATTTGCTCTCAAAGTCTACACAAAGAAACTGAGCATATGAAATTGAGATGAGAATTCAACTTTCAGCCAGAGAGGATTTTATTTTTTTAGTTTAAGCATATAATTCAAGACCATTTTCTAAAGATATTAGTTTTTTCTCAACTATGTCCCTTTAAGGAGGGCAAAAATGTGTCTCAGTTGAAAATGCATTCAATATAATTCACCAGAGTTGTAATTTTCCTGTCAAAAAGAGACAAAAAATTTTTGAACTCTGATATTGTTGCTGGTGTGCCCAGTTTTCTGCTGGGAGAAACCACCTCTAGAGGTAAGGTGCCCATCACTTTATCTGCTCTGAAACTGGAATTAAATGGCCTATCAGGTGGTAATTCTGTGTCACATTTACATTTCTACTGGGATCAAAACTAGAAAGCCAGCTGTATATTACATCAAGCCAGGAAAAACTTAATAGGACAGGGAAGAGAGTTACTAAAGAACTTTAATCTACCCACCCACTTAGGTCTTTCTAAAGTAGTACCACACTTTATTTCCAGATTTGCAAACCCTCCCAGGTGGAGGTAGGGAACTGAGGAGGAATTCAATGAACAGAACATGGTTTAATAGACTGAAAAGGAGGAAACCGAGTCCCCATTTTCACCTCTACATTTGGGCAGCATCTTCAACATTTTCAATTCGTGAACCTCTAAACATCTTGAAGGAAGTTCCAAATGCACTTTTAGAAGTATTTGAACATATTTCTTAACACTGGTCTTTGCCAAGTGCATTATCTTAATCTTAATTTCTCAGATATTCATGAGCCAACCCTGCCTGTCCATCAGCATCATAATCTCCCTTTTTATGTTTTGCATCATTTCATCAAGAAAGTCCCTAACCAGATTAACTTGATAAATCCAACATGTTTTCATTGCAAAGAACAATCTGGTAGTTAGCAGTTTGCTTTGAAGTACAGGTAAACCAAGTCCCACATAAAATATCAGAAGATGTGAAGTTGAAATACACTCTTTGACACAGCACTCATCTTCCAGACAAGTTCTGAAGTGAGTGTTTTAAATGAATTTGGTCCTAATGATACTTTAAATAGTCAATTGACATACATTTTTTTCAAAAAGTATCAAACATGCTAGTGTGAGATCATTTTCATCTACTGTCTACATTTTGGGACAGACAGATCTTTAACCAGCTCTTTTCCAGCTAAGATGAATTCAGTATTCTTATATGCCTCCCCAATGTTTATGAAAGGAGATATTTTCTTCTGATGGAATTTGAGATGCATAAAAGAATCAAAAGAGGATTGGTACCAATTTTATGTAAGGCAATCTTCAGTGCTTCAACTGAAAAAAAAACCCACACCAAAAAAACCACACCAAAGCCAACCTACATGACAGAAAATAAAAGCAACAGTCTACAGGAAAGCATGCCTCATGAGGCAAAGTAAATATAAAGTTTTCAGCTGAAGTCAAAACTCTGAAGATCATCCCCCATAACAAAGCATCATATATAATATAATGTTGGATGCTAACTGGCACAGTGACCCACCATCTACTTTATTTTCTCAAGATGGCCTGTGCTTACGTCTAGGAGCAGTAATGTCTAACTACTCCACAAGGAATGGGGATCCAGAAGTCAAGCATAGTAGCAAATCAGGTGGGAGCATGGACTACATTCACATAGAACTAGGGGGTATGACAGCAAGTCAGGGTCAGGATCAAGTCTGGAGACAGTGGTCAGGGTCAGACACAGCCCAAGGGTCACACAGCAAGTCTGTAGCCACAAGGTAGATCAGGTAAAGTCAGGAAGCCCAGACAGGAGGTCAAGGTCAGGACTGGTGAGGCAGAACGCCAGGCATGGGTGTAAATACAGCACAGGCAGGAGCCTGTAGGAAGGGTTCAGCTTAAAATCAGCACTGACTAGCCCAGTTCAGCTTACCTCATAACTGGTCTTCTCAGGACAGGATCCTTGGTAACAGCTAGCTGAACTCCTTAACTCAGCCACCTCAACTCCCAGCCTCCTCAGGACCCTGAAAATAGTGTATCAAGTTGAATAAATGGTTTAGCAACTAGGCCAAAATTAAAAATAGATTAATTATATTTCTGAGGCATTTCATAGCTTTTACCAGTCTGTTTCTGTCTCTCATGTTGTTTTAAATTTCATTATCAGACTGTACAAAATGTTTTGCTTCCAAGGTAATACAGGAAGCTGTTTAGTTCAGAATATCTAATAGAACCACAAGACTTATAGATGATCACACCTTATTTCACACAGCAACTGAGGACATGTGCAGCCCTGTACTTTCACAGGATGAATTGTAGAAGATCTGATAGTGAATCCTCCTTTTTGTCTGTTATATAGTGTTCACCAACTATGGAAGTGACTATATTGCTGAGATAATTTTTCAGGAAGAGGGGTTTCTTTCAGTTGAAATCCATGTATTCAAACAGATATTACTTGTGTTAGAACCCACGTACCTTAATCTGCTAAAAGAATGCCCTGACCACCTTAGAGTGATCTGGAATAAATCTAATAGTCTCACCTTTTGAAGCTGTTTGATTTGGAATAGGCTATTAAGCCTGCATTGATCTCAAACATGAAAATTTAATAGCCTAGCGTTTGAGGAGTCTGCACTGCTCTTGTGCTACTGGGATGCATTTCATCAAATGAGTTGTTTCCAGGACAGGTGTATATATATATATATATATACATATATATATTTATTTATTTATTTATTTATCTAAGTCTGTATTTCTCTGATTAGTACAACGACAGCCTAGGGTGGTCCACTCAGCGGAACTGTCAAATTCTGATGAGATGAAGCTGTGGTTTAACCCCAGTAGGCAGCTCGTCCACACAGCCATTCACTCACTGCCCCCCAGTAGGATGGGTGAGAGAATCGGAACAGTGAAAGTGAGAAAACTCATGGGTTGAGATAAAGACAGTTTAATAGGTAGAGCAAAAGCCATGCACACCAGCAAAGTAAAACACGGAATTTATTCACTACTTCCCATCAACAGGCAAGTGCTCAGCCATCTCCAGGAAAGCAAGGCTCCATCACACATAACCGTGACTTGGGAAGACAAAGTCCATCACTCCAAACGTTCCCCCTTCCTTCTTCTTACCCCAGTTTTATATGCTAAGCATGGCGTCATATGATGTAGGATATCCCTTTGGTCAGTTGGGGTCAGCTGTCCCAGCCATGTCCCCCCCCAGATTCTCACGCACCCCCAGTCTGCTTGCTGGTGGGTGGGGTGAGAAGCAGAAAAAGCCTTGACTCTGTGTGAGCACTGCTCAGCAGTGACTAAAACATCCCTGTGTTATCAACACTGTTTTCAGCACAAATCCAAAACTTAGCACCATATGAGGTACCATGAAGAAAATTAACTCTATCCCAGCCAAAACCAGTGCAGGTGATTTCCGTTCTAGGAGGCAGATTCATGTCCTGTTTCTTACCACTTTGCACTGAGGAGAGTAGCAGAACCAAGAAGGAATAAAAATGGAGAGTGCTCATTTCCCTCTACTGGTATAAGCAGATCCTTTTTTCAACTACTATAACCAGAGTGAAACAGCCACTGAGAGAAAACAGGTATGGACTAAAAACCATACAGTTCAGTTAAACTTTGAAAATACAGAACTTTATTCAGGCTGCCTGATTCTCGGTATATTCAGAAGTTGACCAGAAAGCAAAAGCACAACCATTTTCTTTGTGATTTCTTACTCTTTTATTTTTTAATTCTGAAAAGATATTTACTTTCTGTCTACTAATTATTTGTAGTGGAGTGCATTTAGCCACCAGGCTCCAATACTCAAAGCGTGGGATAAACCCAATGCAGAATTCCAGAATAAGCAATCAAGGAGTGAGAGACAACACAGTTTGCTTGAGCACACAAAGCAACTCAGTGTTATGTTAAGACAACATATTCTAAGCCCTGTTCCTGTGATTTACACATTGGACTACACTCCCCTTTTTCCTTTTACCCATATCAAAATCACCTATAAAATCAGTACCCTGCAAAAACACACAATGACGCTTTCCTTATCTTGTGACACAGCTGTTAAAACAAAACAAACAACAACATTCCCCCACCCCCAAAAGAAAAAGAATAATAAATGCTACTTCTTGTCTTCCACAATGCTCTGATTTCTGATAATGGTAATTAATATCATAAAATTAAGTTTCTTGTTCTGTCGGGAACAAGATTTTTTTGCCTGAGTGTTCCTGAACGCATATGAACATGTGTGTGTGTCGTTTGTTTGCGTGCAAAACCCTCCAAAAGCAAGTTATTTGCCATCCATCTCATCTACACCAGTCTACATCATTTGCAAATATTTCTGATACTTTGACATCGCAGGAGATTGTATATAAAATAAAGCAAACAAGAGCTTCATTCTACCTGTTATTAAAAACATCTCTCTCAAAAATTGCTGCCTGGCTATAAAATGGTTCACCCATGAAACAGGTAAATTTAATAGGTTCAGTTTTCATCAGTGATATTCTGTTCAATGTTAAACTTCATCCATAGCAACAGAGATTCAAAATTCATGCTTAGGGCTAGAAAACTAAGACACTTAATCATGTGATCAGAATGGCTAGACAGGTCTGTTGAAGCCAATTATTAGACAGTGTTTCCATGTCAAAGTAAGCTGGGAAAAGTTAATGTACTTGGGAAAGGGAAAGAAATAATCTTATTCAGTTATCTGCAGGAATTCCCAATAGCTAGATAACATACAATTGTCATACCGCTACTGTAGTAATTATCTTTAAAAAGGGAAAGGAACATCCACTTATCAATGTTAACAGAATCTTCTCCCATTGCCACCAGGGAGTCCCAAACTTCCCATTTCCCTGTACCATAGGTAATAATGGTGGGCTAGCATTGGCCACCTGCCAAATCCCACCCAGCTGCTCGCTCCTCCCCCCAATAGGACAGAGGAAGAAAACAAGACGGGAAATCTCATGAGCTAAGAATAAGTAGTTTGCTGAATAGTTACTGTCATAAATATATGACAAACATACACTGAGTAACCTAAGGTAGGAAACTCAGTACTAACAATGTATATCTGCATATATGGTCCAAGTACCAAAACTGGGATTACCTAAAACATGTTAGTAGCCAAAAGCTTGTCATCTGGAAATTAATAAATAACCTCAGGATAACGGGGGAAATAATTTGGTTCCTTTCAAGGTTTGGGTCTTAAAAAAAACAGCTAAGTATCTTAGTTCATTTTATAGTGTTAACATAAAATCATTTACTGCAGTAAGTAAATTCAGGGAGAGAAGAAATAATATTCCTCTAACATCACCAAAGTTTGAGATATGTCATTAATTTTCTTGTCTACACATCTCTTTCTAAGTTATAGTCAGAAAATACTTTAAATATTCCTGAATACATTGTAGTTATTCCCATGAGAAATTAATTAACTTAGTTAACTAATCTGGATGTTGAACTTGACCACCTTAAAATCCTTGCTTAGCCATGTCTTCCTTTCAGAAGAAGCTACATGCAATTTTTTACCATTTCCTACCAGGACACTGTTCCTCCAGGATTTTCATGTCTACTCAGTCTTTTTCCTCAAGTCATCCTTAAATAGCAAAGGAAATGTGAACCAGCTTCAATAAGAGAACACAGTCTGCTGGTGGAGACATGTACCTAGGCAGTGGTAAGGGAAGCCATGTCAATCATAGCAGAAGTCTAATCTTCAAGAGACTATAATGAGGGGTTCCACTGAGAGCTTGCACTGTAACATCTAAACTTTAGAGGAATGAGGACTTTCTCAACTTTAAGTTCAACTATTCTTTTCACCTACTCTGAGAGCTCTTGCTTAGTCTAATGTTCTTCATGAATTCCATTTCAAAGTGTTTAACTCTCTCTATACTGTCCATATTCACCTTCTGAGAAGTGTTTTGGAGATTTATTCCCTCCATGGAAATAACAAAGCAGCTGTTTGAATGCACTGTAGATAATTTCTGCCTTCTATGCCCTAAAACATGTGCTTGATGAAGACTCAAGTTTTTCCTAGGACATTACTCAGGGTTCAGGCTAAGAAACTTATAGGCAAACCTCTGTTTCATAATGAAGGTATACTCTATTGCATAGAGTTTATCCTGTGTGGAGAATATATGTGTTTAAGTCTTGGTTATGGACCCAGGCATCTGAGCTGTATGTAAACTAATCATCAGTACAGATCACTTCTCTCACACTGACTCACTTAACCCCTAAGACATAAAAAAAAAAAAAAAAAAAAGACTTTTAGATAGCTGTCTGTGGCCTTCTAGAAGCTAAGCAAAAAACGATTCCCTTAATAGTTTTGGAAATTTGCTTCAGCTTTGATCTTTAGTACTCCTTGGTTTATGCCTTTGGAGTCACCCCTGATCCTTGTCTGATACTGCTTTCTGGTATGAACAACTGATGTTTAAAATGAGAACAAAATATCAGCACCCTGATCATGTTTGCAAGCAGTCATAATCTGCAACAACAAAAGGCTGGCCCACTACAATTTCAATAAGGGCTTCAGAGAAAATCATACGCTAAAGCATATGCTTAAATGTGTCTTATAAACCTTGGCCTAAGAAAAGCCAGTACAAAAGAAGGTCAGACTTTCCTGAGTCCTGTCTCAGACTTCCTATTTTATTTTGACGTCCTCAGTCCTACAATATTCATCTAATGATTCCCTACTTCATCTCCTTAGGGCCAGTAATGCTTTTTCCTATCTTTTATTTTCTCTCCTCACTGTGACTCTGTCTTCTTCTTAGTGAATATTTACATGGTAGCTAGCACAACAGGACCTCATCCTTGACGGACAGATTTTCTATTAATAACAAGAGAGAAAGAACAAAAAAGATATCACAGAAAGTCATGGATGGAAATCCTCCTTAATTTGTACAGAGCACATCAGGCTACCACATAGATATTGCACATACACGTAAATAGATCTAAAAATGATTGAAAACTGGTTTGGAAAAAGCAGCTAGCTCTGCTGATTTTTATAAACATCTGTCAACTTCCTTGACTGCTCATAGTGTACCAGGGTACTCATGATGCCTTTGCAGACTCTGAGCTGTCATGCAGGCAGAGACTGGGTGAAGATGTTGATGCCTTATGAATAGATTCAGATTATTACCATGATGGGGATGTGACCATTTCCTTGCTCTCTCAGATAATGTTGTAGATATTGCAGTGACACACATTATCTTCCCAGCTGCCAACATATCTCAAGAGACAGAGGGGGAGGGGAAAAAGTCCAACCCCAGACATAGTGTTTTATCTAGAATTGGAAGTTTTCATCTCTTTATTCTCAGCCAAATAAAGAGGCATCCTGATTTTCACAGGAAATTTCTTGTGTTCCTGTAGACACTTGTCTGTAGCACCAATGTGCTAACGATTAAAGGTCAAATTCTGCTCTTGTTCTTACAATGGGAAATGCTTTATTCAGCATTCAGTCCCACTGGGCTAAAGAGCGCTGCAAGGAAACATCCTTTTGTGGAGGGAAAAAAGCAAGTCATGTCACCCAAGGCATACCCTTAGGAAATCAATTTGCCTCACAGGGCCTCAAAAGACATGTCACTTAGTTCCAGAGGGAAGGTCTATTATGTACTTTGCCTAGTATACTAGGGTTTTCATCCAATAAAGCTTGAGATTTCCTTACTCTTGCTAAACAAACAATTCTAGGAGTAGAAACAGCATAGCTGTGTCAATACGGTGCTGAGCATGTACTAACAGGCCTTTCCGGGGAAGGTAAAGTGACTCTGAAGAGGTTTACGAACCTTTCTTCTGGGACCCTTAAACTGCCAGTCAGTTTGTTGGGTCTTGGGGATGGAGCAGTTCTGCTAAGGCCTGTTTGGGGGACTCCATTATGATGTTCTCTACCATAGAGACGTGCCTAAAGCATGCATTGGAGTGCAAAATCCACAAGACTGACTGAATCATCATGACTACAAAATAAATAAGGAAACATGCAAAAAAGTTTGAAACTGCCCTTGTCTTTGGGTATCTATGTCTATGGGGTGATTTAGCTTTCCAAACTTCATGACTAAAAACACATCCTAAAGAAATCACTAGAAATGGAAATGGAAACTTTCATCAACTAGCAGAAATCCAGAAGTTAGCTTTTAAAAATTAATGAATAAATGAACAAACTTTATTGAGGTTTTTATAAATTTATAACATTTTTCAGTTCTCACCAACATGCTAAAACATCATCATATGGGAATGTAATCTGAGTTACTGATTCTCTGTAGTGCTCCTGGCACACTGAGGGGATGGAGTAAAATCTCTCCCCATTTTTCCTGCTGCAGTCTCCCTCTCCAATAACCTCTAATGTTTTCTCACTCCTTGATTCTTCTATGTCCATTCTGAAGGATGTAACGCTCCTTGCTGTTATGTTAAAAAAAAAAAAAAGGACAAAAAACCAACAAAATCCCACCCAAAACCCAACCAACCCATCAACAAAAAAGCCCCCCAAACCAAACAAAAAAACATTTCTTCTCCCTTTTTTTTTTTGTGTGTTTTTTTTTTGTTTGTTTTGGTTTGTTTTTTTGTTTGGATGAAAGAACCCTGGAACTCCATGCTGGAGAACATACTAATATATATATAAATCTAAAATAAGGATGATTGCAGGCAATGTGTTTTTCTATTCCTTTGCCAGCCTAACAGAAAGATTATACTTTTATATTCCTGTGAAACAAAATAACCTGCCTATGTGCACAGGAGAAAGTTGAGAAATGTGTGTTGAAAAATACACAAGGCTGGTGCTTTTAATTTGTGGATACATCCACTATTATATCAAAGTAAACAACACCCCTTATGACTTTTAAGCATTCACACTACTTTAGGTTAGATTCCAATGAATGTGAAGAGGGTGATATTATTTTCATTGCTGCTCCACATCATTAAAGAAAACAAAACTCAGAAACATCTTTCAGCAGCTCTGCTTTTTGGCTTTCTCTGTTTTATGGCCCCTGTGTGCATTAATAATGAAAGCAGCAGGGCATTCTTTACTTGCCACAGAAAAAGAACAGACAAAACTAAAACCCAACGCAAATGAAAAAGAGATAGTAAGAGAAAGACAAAAAGGACTGTATAGTTGCCTAAAGTGTAAATACAGTTTTCCCCTAACACACTGATGATAATTCACAGCCTCTAGAATGCAAAAGATTCATTGAACTAGGACAAGCAAACTTTCTGTTGATGTTTTTATTACTCTAATCATCTTTTGATGATTACATTGATAAACGTAATAGCATTGTTGAAAAATTCTTAGACTTCTGTGAGGCATTTTATTTTGTAGTGCATAACATTTTTAATTTTTTTTAGGAAACTAGAATGATCCTAAATCAACATGGCCCATACTAAATGGATGGGAATGTGATTATGTCATGCAGAAAGGATGTCTCTATGAGGCTTGTTTCAGACAAGCTTTTACCAATTTTCTGGGGAGTCTACCCATGTTCTGAGCTATGGTTCCATATGCTCTTCAGCCTGCTGGATTTCCTGCCTGTAGTTAGGGATACTGAGAAGTGATTTTTACAGAAAGTACTATATGTCCATTTCTGCATGTAGCCCTAGGAATCAACCATGCTATTCTCATTAAGATCTTCTGCAAGCAGTAGAAATGTGCCATTACAGAGCAAGATTTTGTACTTTTTGGAGATTTAGACATTTTTCAGATAGAAGAACAGTAAGGCATGTAATGTGCACTGCCTCTGCAAATTCGAAAGGGAAAAAAACAGACTTTAAGACACCATTCAGAAAAGTATTTTACCCTGGGATAAACCTCAACAAATTTTATTCATATGAGACATAGATCTCTGATATATGGGTTCCCCATGTGTCCAAAGGGAGTTGTGTACAACTTCAGAAGGCCAAACGATATTGGACACTTGTTTTAGACTCACTGACGTCTACTATGACAAGAGCTTAATTAGGAAGTCATCTGAGATGAAACCCATTCATCATCATCTCTTATTAAGAGATATTAGGGTAGCTGTTCCTTTAAATTAATATAATTTATTCACTTAAAATTATAGTTACTAAAGTCAGCTGTGATATAGAGATCTCCTGTCTTGAAATTCTCTTACTTAAATGATAACAAATCTGTTCATATTAGAGCTACATCCTAGTTATAAGCCTCAATTCAGAATTTTTCACAACAAAGGGACGCTAGACAAGACACCAAAAGTTAGAAAATGTGTCAGATTTTTGTGATTTGATCTAGGTATTAATAATCTACAGTGCTGAAAATATGTCTTAGACTAATGATTTTAATGTGTTTCGATTTCAGTTCCAGCTTTTGGTCTTTGTCATATCTTCCTCCATTGGATATCAGGTTGTTCAAACTAATTAGAGCAGTGTGCCTCAACCTTAGCAGAATTTTAAGTTACCGTAAAAACAGTGCCATGTCCCTCCCAGTCACTTGTTTCATCCCTGATGTGCAAACCATATCTTTCGTGTACAAATCTGAAAATGCAAGAATGTTATCTTACCTCGGTTTGTTTATTATTATTACTGTTACTGGGGTTTGGGTGCTTTTCTTTGGTTTGGTTTGGTTTTTTCAGTATCTTCCTTTTCTTTGGCTGATGTAAACATATTTTTGGCTTATGAGATACTTTTATCAGACTTTTTCTCAAGGTTGTATCTATACAATAAAGGAAGGTTTAGAGTTGCCTTATATAATTATATTTCCTTAAGGTGCTTATAAAATCTGCTACTCCACTCTGCCTGTTTGATCAGCAGCAAATGAAACATATTTTGTTCATTTGTAATACCTCCATAGAGTCAGGGGCACTAGTAAGCAACTGAAGTGTTGATGTGTTTGTGATTCTGTATATTTGTACATGTAGATGCGTACATTTACATACATGTGAGCATTTCTGATTGTGTGTGTTTAGTTTGGGGGAATATTTGGAGAAAATTAAAGAAAATCACATCTGTGGTGACAAAGTCCACAGCAATTGCAGTAGAATACATCTGACTGAAGGATAAGTAGCAACATCTGTAGTAATGATTAGAGATGAAATGAATACTGTGAAATATCCAGTGTTGAAGCAGCTGCAGTCCATGCTGAGGTACTTTGCCTATTATGTAAAAACTTCAAGACACCCTTCCCACAGGTGTTAGGCAGCAGTAGCCATAAGGTGATAATGAAAGGCAAAAATAGATTTTAGTCCTTTCTCACTCAATCCTGACAATAAAAATAGATAAGATCTGTGACATCCATTATTCATTCCACTCCATTACAAGATCTTCCATTTGGCAGTGTAACAACCTGGCAAACCACCTAAAGCTCTTCCACTAAAACTTCAAATCTCCCAACACAAGTCTCAGGTAAATTGTGACACTGGTCTACAGATGTATTCTGTGTTACAGGAACAGAAAGGTAGCAGATGGAAAGCAGGGCAAGAAGAAGAGAAAACTCCAACTTTAACAGTCTTCCCATATTCATTAGCTCTTCTGTTAATGCAATATCCACTAAAAGGAAGGGAGTCACCGGATAAGGTTTTATTTTTTACTATTTATGAATAGCTCCTGAAGGAAAAGTTTACAATTTATCCTTGAGGAAATATTTTTATTTTCTTACCCTGTGGTGAAAACATCATTTAGTTTTAGCTTGAATATCTCTGCCCAGATGCTTCAAGCACTGAGAATTATCAGTTACTGGATACCAATATCAATAAATGTTTACAAGTAGTCTAAAGCGTTATGCATATGTCTGTCTTGCAAATGTGATTCTGTGGAAAATTTCTGCCTTGTTTTTATGGGTTTGGCCTACAGCCATGTGCTGGTTTTGGCTGGGGTAGAGTTAATTTTTTTCATAGTAGCTAGTATGAGGTGATGGTTTGGATTTATGCTGAAAACAGTGCTGATAACACAGGAAAGTTTCCATTACTGCTGAGCAGTGCTTACACAGAGTCAAGGTCTTTTCTGGTTCTCATACCACCCTACCAGCCAGCAGGCTGAGGAGGCGCAAGAAGCTGGGAGGGGACATGGCTGGGACAGCTGATCCCAACTGGCCAAAGTGATATTCCATACCATATGATGTTATGCTTAGCATATAAAGCTGGGGGAAGAAGGAAGAAGGAGGTGACATTTGGAGTGATGGCATTTGTCTTCCCAAGTCACCATTACGTGTGATGGAGCCCTGCTTTCCTGGAGATGGCTGAGCAGTTGCCTGCTGATGGGAAGTAGTGAATGAATTCCTTGGGTTTCTTTGCTTGTGTGTGTGAGGCTTTTGCTCTACTTATTAAACTGTCCTTATCTAGACCCATGAGTTTTCTCACTGTTACCCTTCTGATTCTCTCCCCACTCCCACTGTGGGGGACTGAGCAAGTGGCTGTGTGGGGCTGAGTTTCTGGCTGGGGTTAAACCACGACAAGTCATTTTATTATCATTTCTCATCACGTTCTACCCGGCCAGCTGAATCATCATCTTTGCAAATCTCAGTCTACAGCTGTAAATGAAGAAATTACTTCCAAGAAAATGTGATTATTCATTTCCTACTCTTTTAGTCTTGTAACGTCTCAAGGTTAAAGATGCATATTATGACAGTGTAGAATTATCTTTGTGTTTTGTCTATTACAACCTGCTTACCAATGTTCACCAATAAAAAAGTAGGAATAAAAAAAGGTACATGGTTTTATAGCTGGAGCTTCTTTGAAGATCTCAAAGATATGCATCTGACAAGGACAGTTACTTAAAATCAGAATGTTTTGTGAAAGCACATAAAACAGAACAATTTTAATGAACTTAAAAAAAAATACAACAAAAAACCCCAAACAGGTTCAAGAGAGGCTTTCCCAGTTTCTGGAGAGGTTACCTGAAGGATGACACCTATTGGGTGACAATTCCAGGGCCTGTTACTTCTTGGCAGCTCACAGCTGTGGAAGCTTACTGACTCTCTCATCAGATGACTGCTTCAGACCACGTATATCACACAGATCCATATAGAGCCTGGGAAGCCAACTGTTCCAGTGACTGGGCTGACATTGTGAACATCTCATGTAGGGATTGGATGCTGCCAACAGAAAAGCTTCAAAGAAACACTATTCTACTTCAGAACTATGTTGGTTTTGGACCTTATATTGAACAGCTATAATTCTCAACTTGTGAGATTGCTGTACCAATCTAGGATCACAGTCTTGCTAGAAGAATGAAAATTTCCCTGCAATATATATTCAATTTCCCATGCTTTGCTAGTTCTTGTAGACATAGCCATTCTTTGTGAGAAGATATAGATCTGTGGTAGAACTCCAGCAGAGGATCCCAAACCGGGTATTTGCACTGTCTAGACAGTTTTAGCAATCTGATGTAGCGTAATTCAAAGGCAAAAAGTTAGAAGCTGAAATTAGCCAGAGAAGAGTTATGACAGCAGGTTGAATAGAAGAGCAGAGTGGAAGAGAAGATTGAAAGCAATTATGTGCTCATTTTTTCCTGATGGGGTAAGAACGCTCTTGTACAGGAAGCCCTGTTTCTATTGCGGTATTGCTTCATTACTGAACTATCTGTACAAAGAGAAAATCATAAATCAAAAGGCATACGCAGACATACACGCAGGAAATCCCACTGACATCCCACATATTATATATAGAAATACATGCACATGCAATATGCATATACCATACACATACATAAACATACTTCTGTCTACTCCCATACAAAAATCTGCTGTTTTTTCCCATACAATAAATAAGTATGCACATATACACACCTAATTAATATACATATGGATATTTACACATATGTATGTGTATACACACAGGCATCTATATGTAGCAATGTAAACATTACTCATTCTATAAATGACAGATAAAACCAGCAACAATAACTGACAACATCTCTGTTCTGGTAAATATGAGGAGCTGCTAATAGCCCCATCAGAACAGAGTCTGGGGATCAGCAAAGACCTTTGATGATTCATATGGGAAACAGCTTCAGCGTATGGTGAAAACAATTTATTGTGCTGCACTGAGCAGAAGCGCAGTAAATTGCTCGTGGTCTCCCATGGATTCCACAGGTACAGTAATCAGGAGGAGCGTGTTTCTGTGCAATCACCTTCACTTATAATATACAGTAGTTCAGCACCACATCTTCAAAACTCAGACAGCATAGAAACTTGTCGTTTTGAACATGGCTTGGGTTTGCTGTTGGAGTTCTACGTTGACCAAGCATAAATTATAAGTACAACAGCAGCTCTTGTCTTAGGGTGGCCTGTTAAGAATGTGTCACTCTGGCTATCCCAAACAGATGTGAAATTTTTGTGTTCTGTATAAAGTTTCAGAAATTGAAACCAGAAAGAGGACAATTCTCAGTTCAGTGAAAAAAAATTACTTTTCTTTAAACATTTGTATGGAGACGATTTTGTTCACCCCAGACTTTTTGAGTTTATATTCCTGTAGAGTAATTACCTCTGTTTCAAATGACAGTAATGTTATTAAAAAGATATGCTTCCAGTATCATTCTGGTCACTAAAATTTTAAAATAACTTAAGCCAGAAAGAGTAGTTTTATTTTGAATTATTGTAGTAAAATCTAAGAATTAAGGCTCATGAATAGAAGTGGGGAAATAATATTTTTTTTCATTCACCAACTCAAAAATAAAAATGCATGTTATAGCTAAAAATATTATTTAGAAAAAAGAAAACATGAGGAAAGTACTTTTTTCAAATGAAATATTGTAATGTAAAAAACCCAAACATTTTTGTCAGTTTTGTTTGCAATACCAGCCAAAGGAAATTTTAAAGCAACACATTGTTTTAAAGTGTTAAATCCTAAATATTTTGTTAAAGAATAGAAAGTAAATATTTCTCATATTGGCTTATTTTGTTTTTCTTCAGAATATGCTGAAAAACTGAAGCAAATCTCAAAACATTTAATATAACTATTTAGATGCCCTAATACTGAATTTTGAACCAAAGAAAAAATATTTTCTGCAAAAGAAAATGCCTGCTACCTGATATTAATATTCAGTAGTTTAAGGGTCAGATTATAGATATACATTTTTTGAGTGAAAGATGGAGACAAATATGGGAACTACCACTCTCTGACTACTTGTTCATCTTAGTATATTATACTGCAAGGAAAAAAGAAGTCTTCCTACTACAACTACAGGGATTATATAGAAGCTGGCTTTTTGCTCACTGTTTTGAAGACATGGCAGAAAGTGTGAGCATGGACAAGGAGAAGAAATAGAAAGGATCGCCTCTTCACCTCTTCTTTCTATTTGTCAGGGTTACTAGAACTTCCAGGCCCCTCAAACCATCTTCTGATCTTCAACCTTGACCAACAACATTTTGAGCATGGATGAGAAAGTATGCAGCTGAGGGAGAACAGTAACTTTCCCTGAAACTTGTCAGGAGGGAGGAAGGCTGGATTTTATGGAGGAAGGACTAGAAGATCCTAATTAGCTCGTTTGAACAACCCACATCCAGCAGAGCTGTGGCCTCATATGTCACTCAGCCAGTGCAGAAGCTGAACTTGAGTGTTGCCCATTTCTCCTACTGTTTTTTATCATAAAAATGAGTCTCTACTATTCGCAATCATCATGACTGCTATGTGCTTTGACAACACCAGCTACTTAGAAGAGTCTTCACCTACCTAGAATTTAAGCAGCATTCCTCAGCTGGAAAGGTTTTATTAATATTCAAGTGAAACCAGACACAATTTTTCAGGGCCCAAATTCAGGTTGTCATAACAACTTGACACAGTTCTAATAATCCTATTTTTATTACACTGCTTAAGTAGAAAGAACAAGATGTATTTGTTCCCCATAAAAACAACTGCAACCCAACCAAAGTGTGTTCTTGTGATTAGATATAGAGCACCAGTACACCTCACAGAGATACCAGGTTACTCTCAAGAGTAACCCTGCTGATGTTGGTGGTTTAGTCTGAATTTATATAGGTGTACCTGAGCTCTGAATGTGGCACCAAATAACTAAGCTGCTTCTGCTCTTAAGGAAAAGTCTACTATTCAAATCAGAAAGGATACAGAAATGTGAACATATTGAAAAAGATTGAAGTGGAAAGAAGATGCAACAGAAAATGGTGTTTGCTTAAAGGCAAGAAAGGAAGATCATCAGTTCTGTACAGCACACTGGAGGTAAATGGTCACACTGGAAATTTTTATCTGATCCTGAGACATTTACAGAATAACTGCTAAAAAAAAAAGTCTTCATCTACAGTTGACTTCTTAGACACATTTTCTGGGGCATTTGTGTACTGTGTACTATCATGGTGGTAGTTTTCTTAACCTTCTCTAAGCTGTATCTAAACATCTCAATACCCCACAGGACAAAGCAAAACAGGTAGCTGACTTACATTAATCTGTTTTTGGTTTCTCTGAAAGGGCTAGAGAAGTGCAGACAGTTACTGGTAAGTCCTGGTTTAAGTAGTCTTTCTCTCTTCCTGCTTTTGGGATGGGATTCACTTTATCTCACTGTCATCACTTACAACTTAGATATCTAAGCTAAGTTACTGGACTAAACTCTGCAGATGTTGGAGAAAGTTGTCACATGCACAGAGGGACTATCTTCTAATGGGGCTGGATTTTATACCTGTAGGGGAAGACCAGGCATCTAATTTTCAGATGGCAGAACTTAGGTGAAAGTGTTTCTACTCTCCGTTCCCCATGCTTAGTCATGGCCCGATAGCTCTGTGATGTTTGTAAGCATAAAATTTTGAGAGGTGAAGCCTAGGCCACATCTAATAGATCCTCAGTTCATGTGTGCTAGGCCTTGTGGCTGTCATCCCTAGTCCTGCTATGATATGTAAACAAGACTTCTGGTTTATTCCATACTCATGTTGCGAATCTACACGTGGTTGAAATGTATGTGAAGATTCAGGATAGATAGGATCTGTGTAAATATAGGATCCAGGGGACATGCACTCCATTTTTCCCTATGATTTTAATAGGTCCTTGAAATGTCATTTTATTACTCTGTCCCTTAATTTGTTGAGGCAAAAAAACCCAAACCAAACCGCCTAGTAATAACCCTTCACATTATTTTATTATCTTCCTAATTTACACACAGACTTTGAGTGCAAAACCTAGAATTCCACCTGTACCTTCAGTGGTATGAATCCTCCCAAGAAAGTGATATATCACATCGATACAAATCCTAAATATGTGGCAATACTGTTATCAGGCAATGCATATAATGTGGACCAAAAATGAATCAGACCTTTAGCTCATATAAATCAGCATTGATCCATTCAATTATTCACTATAAAGGCACCTAAGCTATTTTCAAATTATTAAAAGCTTCTGAACGTTTTTGTGGTATTACCCAAAGAAGGATGAAACATCATAAATTCACTGTGCTAAAGGACCACCCACTAAGCAATGTAAAGAAGAGAACCCCCTGAACAGCTTCTAATGGTATAATATGGTTGCAGTCAAAACCACCCCTTCAAACCTTTTACCTCCATAGAACCAAAAAAGGAAGAAGCAAGTTGCTTGCATTCTCTTAGATTTTGAAGACATTCAGTGTGATGTTTAAGAATTTAAGAATTGAACAATGAATATCATGTGGAAAGTGAGGTTCTGCACAAAAAATAATTTGCAAGAACAAAGAGAAAGCATAATGAAATAATATGTCGGTTTAGATGTGTTGTAGATATGAGTTTCTATATTAAATAAGGTGGTTGGCATTTGAGTTCTTGATCGGTATGTCAAACAACTTCTCCTTGCTCCTGGTTTCAAGAGCCCTGGGGTTTTTTTGTTGCTTGTATATATTTATATATTTAGACTTTTCCTTTGAAATGAAAACATGCTTGAAGTACTCATTTTTCATGTTCCATTTTCCAAATAGACTTTTGGATTTTTTTTTTTTTTACAATTTGTATTTTTTTAGCCACTTTATTCAGAAATTTTGAAAGCAGGATAGACCTCAGAAGAGCTGTCATTTTAATATTCTTTTCAATTTGTTCATTGTGGAGGTATTTGCATTTCAATTCTAACCAAATCCACAGAGATCTCAAACCAAAGGTATGAAATTTTTTCATTCTTTGTGATAGTTCTGGGATGTCTTTTCTTAGAGTAATGGATTGTGGAGAAAGACTGATCTCATGATAACATATCTTTTTTTTTAATGTATAACATTAGAGAAAATATGAAGTACAGGACAGGAATTTTCCTCCCTATGATAATGTCACTTTGATCTCCACTGCATATTGAAATTTCTAAAAAGACAAGAATTATTATCACATTTCTCCAAGGGACTGGGATTGTCATTCTGAAAATAAATTGTAGATGGGCTGTTTTCCCTCCAAACACATTTGACTCCAAATCTTCCAGTTAAGTAAAGTATTGTTGTATCCTCTGTATTTGTATTTGTTAAGATCATATCCAATATTTCTCTATTCTTTACTGTTGGCTGAGTTACTCTGGAAATTCAGATAGACATAATGATGCCTAAAAGGCAGTGGAGAGTGCTGTAAGCCGTAAAATCATGCAGTTCCTCAAAGTTCACAGAGGTAGACTTGCCAAGAGAGGGACTAGGGTTTTTCTCATGAGCAATATTAAAAAAAACTTAGCCAAGGGGGGCAAGCTTCTTGTAATCCCCAACAAAGCCTCCTCTGTTTTAAAAAATTGTTCCTTGGGGTTTTTTTCTTTTTTTTATTTTTTTTTTCATCTGTTTGGGTTTTTTGGTTTTGTTTTGAAAGGATTGTTTTTCTTTGTCAGACTTACTTGGCATGCAAAATAATCTGCCAGCTGCATCATGTCTTCTCTGGGCACACATCAAAACTAGTTTGGATGCCACCTGTTTGATTACTCATCTAGTGATGCCAGTTCTGATTTTGCTTGAATGTGCTATGAAAGGAACAATGAGCAACAGAATATATTTTGGTTTTTTGAAAAATGAAATGAAGTTGAAGAAGCAATGATAGTTAAAGAAGCCCTGATGAGAACTGGATCTGTCATATCACCATACAAATAGCTATACTGCATTTGAAATTTTGGACAATATCCTCTGATTACATCAGAATTTCTCAAACTTCACATAACCATTTTCTACACCAAATTATTTTTTTCTTCAGTAGTAGAATTTTTTTAACACCTTATGAAAAATGCTTGTGCATGTATTTGTAAATTATTGTATATACTTTCATTTGTATTGACATACATTCATATATAAGTATGGGTCTTAAGATATTGGAACGTTCATAAATATGACAGTATTTGTAAACAATTTTTGTATACTTTTTTAACTGAGTAATTTACACTGTTATCAGAAAAAAAATCAGACATAGAGAAATCTAAACCAAAAGTGTACCTGTTCTCAACTACATACTTAAAATAAGTTGACTTGAACTTCAAAAATGCCTCGTAACTGTAAAGAGAACCTATATTCACTAGTTCAGATATAGATCCCTAGATTGCAGATGTTTGAAGTTACGCAAAATAAACCCATTAACTCTGGCAAACATCTTGATAGGGACTTCACCAACTGGATACGTAGCTGAATTATATAATTCAGATATTCTTATGAAACAGGGTGTGGGAGGAGATTGTGAAAAGGTTGAAAGAATAGATCATTCCCTGAAGTACACAGACAAAGAGAGGTAAAACACAAAATGTGAGTGAATGAAAGTAGTACTGGAGAGTGGGACGTTCAGACATGTTTTGAATGTCACTAACGGTTTCCTTTAGGTTTGGTTGTCAGCTGATCGGAGAGAGATGTGTTCCTTTAAACTAAAGAAGTTTCCCTTTCGCTAGGAAAGAAATGAACTTTAAAGCTTTTTAATGAGAGATGTGTATATCATTTGATATGCATCTGGGTACTGACACTAATTATGTGGAGAATGGAAACCAATTAATTATTCAAGCAGCTTTTTTAAGAGTTAATCAACCACTGCCAATGGCTCTTTACTGCAATGACTTTAATGTCTGTCACTGTCACAGCTTATACATGTTCCTGATAATTGAATATTATGACTGTTGCCCTCTTTTGCATTATACAATTTCAGTGAGGCCTGCATGAAATGTAGTAGAGTATCCTACAAGGGTTTTCTTGAAATAATCCAGGATGAAAGTATGAGGTAATTAAGTGACTTGCTGTTAATTTCTCTTTTGGGAAGTTGATCATTCAAAGTTCTCTTCAGTGTTTATGGGAGCAATAGATGAGAATGAAATTTTGTACTTCAGGTCAAAGTGTGCTTATATTATCAGCTCCTTAGAATGAGGAAAATCTTGCCATGTGGATTTACAAGAAAGCTCGGGGATCTAACTCACACCACAGATTATTATCAGTGAATTGTTAATTATACAAAGTCTAAATATAAGGTTCATAGTTGGTCATATTATCAGCTCCTTAGAATGAGGAAAATCTTGTCATGTGGATTTACAAGAAAGCTCAGGGATCTAACTCACACCACCTCACAGATTATTATCAGTGAATTGTTAGTTATACAAAGTTTAAATATAAGGTTCATAGTTGGTGTGTGATGTAAATAGCAATATAATCAAGCAATTAAATTATCATAATGCTCCAGTGTAGTCTATCAGAGATTTTGGGAGAAGACAATATTCTTTGGTTTCCAATAAAATTGGAAACTGGTTTGAGATGTTGCTAACGTAATAGAGCTACAAAAGTATAAACCCGTTGAGTTCAAACTATGAGTGATTCCTTTGTTTCTAAAAGCATGCTCCTTGTTCTTTTGCTTTAGTTCCCCACTTAAATATGCTTTACATAGGAAGGGCAGAGATATGAAGCATTCTTTAATGTTCCCTGATACACTTGACTTCATTTAGAAAGCTGATGCACTACAATCACTGTTTACTGAAGCAAATTTAATAATTTTATTGTTACCTTGGATTACTCTAACCTATTCGCTGGAGTTCTTTATTTTGTCTTCTGCTGACAATACTAAACTGTAGAATCATGAAGGCTGGGAATACCATTTCATTATGGGTGTGAACTGTCCCCAGCACAACAGATTGTTCATCCCCCATTTGGCAGTTTGACCTAAGTGCAAAGCCACTATTAAAGTACTAAAGCTATTTGTAGGAGGTGCATGTGGAAGATGGAGGACAGTGTTTGGAGAAGGCATTCATGTGCCTGGGTGCCAGCTGCTGGGGCAGGGCGAGTGTCTGTATCATCCCCAGCCCTGGTGAGAGTGAGCAATGAGTGTGCATTCACCAGCAAACTTCAAGCTGGACCACCTGGCAAGTAAGGAGACCTTGGGTCTGGGACAGGGTATCAGGTGGACACGGTGTCTATGCTGGTACACCCAGGAGGACCTGCAAGTGTGTAGTGCATGAAGGATGACTCTGTGTGTGCCTGCTTGCAGCGAGCATCAAGATGGACCAGCTGGCAAGCAAGAGGACCCATGGGACGGTTAAGGCAGCCTGGGATCCAAGCAGGGGTTCCAGGCAGACAGAGGGGCTGCGCCAATGCTCCAAGTGTGTGCTTGTGAACACACACAACTGTGTGGTGTGTGTATGGGTGCGCGACCACTTTCTGTCTCTGCCAGCAGAAGAGGAAGTGGAGACCTGGCTGGCAGTCTTTGTGCTGTGAGTCCTGTATGTAGGGTCTGTTGAAGGCAGTGCCTTGTCTGTGGCAGTCTGTGTGATCAGCCTTGTCAGTGTCCTCGGTGTCTGTGTCTGTGTGTCTCTGTCTGTGTGTTTGCCCCTGGGACACGTGCTCTGTTCGTTACTGGTTGAAGCTGCAACTGGGAAAGCAGCAGCCTCATCCCTCAGCTTGGGCAGACACCCCGGGTCCTGGGCACCAGCCTGGGCTCCAGCAACTGGGCAGCAAAAACTTGGGCTGGAGCAGCTGGAGGAGGTGATCACATTTCTTACATTGCTTGTTAGGACAAGAGCTGTTACCATGATTTTCTACAGTAAATGATTAACTGCCATGAGAAGACAGACTCCTAAGTCTGGTGATAGAAGAGTCTACTTATGCTAAAACGTGAGAGCCTTGTTATACATATACACAGTCTGGGACCATATGGCAGATTGATGTCACTGGCCAGCCTCAGAACAGCCACTTCCTTACAGTTGTTGACCATATATTTATTTCTGAGGGTGCTCTTAAAAAACATCAATTATTCCCTTAACTGGCATAATAGTAGCACAGCTCCAGCATATAAGGTGATCTGACAAGGCCTGTGGGTCTCAGATGCAATCAAAAGTAGAGAAGTTCAAGAAGGACAGAGTAGAACAGAAAGTGTCAATCAAAAACCTCTTTTGAAATGATAGGAGTAAATGAGATTTAACTGAGACTATTTATGATTTTTTGTGTGAAGAGACAAAACAGTGGAAATTATGTCATTTGCTTTAGCAGCCTGTCCCAATAGTTAAACACCTTAAATGTTAAGAAGATAACTTACTAACTTACTTCTTGCTGAATTTTTTCCTGGCTTCAGCTTCTAGTTTTTGGTTCTTGTTATGACTTTCCCCACTACAGTGCAGTGGTCTTTACGACTTGTGATTTTCTGTTTACATTTATTTACTTTTCAGCATTTATTTACTTTTCATTTAGGTGAATTTCATGTCACTAGCAAACATGATGCTATAAGAATAGTTCACATGCTGAATAGCCCCCTTTTTTTCAGAGTGCTGTGATACATTTGACTGAAGGAACCAAATTAGAATTAGAGAGACCTTGTAAGAGAGCAATAGCTAAAACTGACCCAGAAGTTTCTCAGGAAGAAGGGACTGAAAAGTCTGGAATTGCTTATGAAATGAAACAAAGGACCCATGAGGTAGAAAATAATAATAAAAACAACAACATCAAAAATTTAAATTAAAGAATGATCCAGAAAAGACAGATAAAAAAGTCTATTCCACATGTCTTCCAATGTATGAGGAGGATATTTGATAGTGTTACAAAATGGCAATTTCAAAACAATTAAAAACAAAAAAGCAACAACTTTTTTCAGAAGAAGTAGATGCATAATACTTTAACATGAGTTTTACAGGGCAAGATTTATTCATATTCCTCTTGTGAAAAAGATTTTGTCCTGAAAAATGTGGAACTCATCATACTTAAAGACAAGATCATAGAAGCATGATGGTTCTTGTGATTGATCCATTAGATTGGTGGTCCCATTGGTGGATAGAGAAATCAACTTAGAGATCAATTAGTGTTATTAGTTTTCACATCTCAATTCACAATTTAGCAGCTCAAATTTCTTTTGTGCTGTCACATAATACTTCTTTGAACTTTCTTGTTTTAAAGAATAAAACGTGATGACAAACTTCCTAAAAGAAGTCATTATATTTCACACTTTCAGACTTGGGAAAGCACCTCCTTTCCACTGTAACATACATTTCTTTTCAACTTCCTTTTTTCTCTTCCATGTGAACCATTTAATTTCAGTGATAAATTGACCAAACTAGTGTTATCGAACAGAGCAAGGATGCAATATAAAGTTCCTAATCTATCAATATAAAGCTTTTTATGAGCACAGAAACAAAACTGCCTATTAGCTTTCCTTACGTATTTTCTCAGTCACTGAAAAGCTAGGGTAGAACTGCCCTTCACAATTGTTGAAACAAGGTTAAGAAGCATTACATACTACTCTATATTTTCCATACTTTCTGGGCGTTAATTTATAGGATCTTGTAAATACATATTGCACCATTTCAATCTGTTTTATACCATTTGCTTTTGTACTTTATTGCAGTAAGAAAGTGACTACTAATATATTCATATTGCACTAATACCTGGAAACAATCAACCATATAATTCAGTCATTACACACCATAATAAATATCAGTGCAATTTTAAAAGTGAAGAAATAAATCTACCTGACTAATATTTCTTTAAGATGTGTAGAAATTTCTGGTGCCAGTACGCGTATCTCCAACTTGACTGAAATCTATCTTCATTGGATGAATGGGCAATCTGAACTGTTATGCAAATATGACCTTCAAGAAAGTTGAGACAGGGGAAAAAAAAAAAAAAGAAAAAAAGAAAAGAAAATACACTATTAGTTGTCCAGAATTATCTTGCAAATGCTTCTTATTTCTAAATGAAGCACCTATTACGCTTTAAGATCTTAAGTTTAATCAAAACAAAGTACCTGTATTCTTCGTAATATAAAAGGTGAACTGTAAATTGTCTTTCTGAGCCTTAGATTCTGGAAATGAGTCAAATAACTTGGGAATTTCTTTGGAACAAACAATATACTTTAATATCCAAAGACTGATGGTTTACAAGCTATACGATCCAAAGACAGATACCTCAGCAGAATAAGTCTATCTGTTAGAGGATTATTTTCTTTTTTTCTAATATCTGCACAAATTGTACTTTGCTTCCTAAGTTTCTGCAAGCAAAATCCGTGCTATAATAGCTGAAGACAGAATGTTCCAACTCAAGCAAATATATAAAATGTATGAGATGAGTGTTGAATTAAGTACATTCCTACAATTCTAGCAATTTGCAAGAATGTGACTCATCTACAAGTTATAAGGCACCTGTAGTAACTGCTGCTGTTGGCAAAATGCATTAAAGCTCTGTAGTGGGCTCACACACACCATAGCACAGCTATGAGATTTACTGAGCTCCATTCACCTACCTCTTTAGGAAAAGCTAAACACTTTTACCTCATTTATATCTCATATGCATCAACCCAGAATTTGAGGGCAATAAAGAATATCCATTCTGGAGGTGGATTCTGGTCAGTATCTGTAGCCTCAGATTTGATTACTTCTTTGTTCAGGCTGCAGGCAAATGGTTAGGCTGCTGACTAGGTCCTGACCTGAGGTTAAGCTAAACAAACAGGACGAGGGAGAGTGCTGGATGAGACATAAGAAATTGCTGAATGTGACAGTGTGAGAAGCTGACAAAAGATACAGATAATGTCATGAATTTCACGGGTAGTTAAGGAGTATTTTAATGTGAAATTTCATAGAATCATAGAATCATAGAATTATAGAATCAATCATAGAATGTTTTGCGTTGGAAAAGACCCCTAGATGTCAAGCCAAATGCTTTTTTTAAACCTGTACCCCATGAGTCAAAAGTGGTTTTGCGGTCAAGGGGCCAAAGGAGAAGGAAATTTTCCTTGGCCAATGAGATAACAGCTGGCCAGGCAGATCAGGCATCATGGTATCACTGTGCTTGTGTCCACTGCAGAGCTCCAGCATTTCAGAGCCCATTGCAACACTCCGTGCCTTCATAATGTTCATATTGTCTTCAGGATGTAAGTCCAATGAGATTAATTAATTTTGAGCAATGAATCGTATTAAAGTTAACCATCTAAGCTGACCTAGTTACGTCTTTGCACTGTAGGCAATGGAGTAATACAGGAAACAAAGAGCAATTTGTCCCAGATAAGTGTATAATATAGAGGTGATAAATCATCAACTGAAAATCTTTGTTTCAATGTACACACTTGAACTATGGACACAATGTGATACAGGATGGAACTAGGCTCTTTGTATATATGTGTATGTGTATAAATATGTATACAAGTAATATTCTCTCTTATTTCTATTCATATTGTAACCATTTCTTCTTCGTTATTACTTAAAATACATAAACACCACTTTCATTAAGCATGTAATGGCATTATTCATAGAAGATCACAATCAAGTTCTTTTCTCTCAGGTTTTGTGTAAAAATAGATGTAGTTGTAGATACACTACTACTAAGCGTGGGTTTTACATCACATTTCAGGTCATACCCATTGACCGGATACACTGCAAGGCATTAGGATCTACTTCCAGCAGCTGCTAAGGGCCGAGAAGTTCTGCTGAAAATTCATGTAGGATTACTTTCCCTTCTGACTGCCCCTAACAAGTCTTTCTGCAATGTATTTGCAAATCACTGACATGTTCCTTGTCTTGAGAATGGAAATTCTGCCAGCTACTGTGCAACGTCTAGTAACACCAGAAACTTTTCTGCAGCCCTATATTTGCTCTCATATAGAGACTACATGGAGACAGAAGTAGTGCAGAGACCCATCTTCAGGGTATCCCCACTTCCTTACTTCACAAGAACTTCAGACTAATCTTGTGTGTTCTGTACACAAATAAATTAGCAACATAAAGAAACCTTTGCAGCTTAGAGATAACATTGAGGTGACAGGCAACTCAGGTATCTTTGTGTGGTTGAAACAAGTTTCCAGACTGATTCTAAATATCATTGCAGACATGAATTTTAATTTCAGTGCATTGAAAAAGAAGTAGAGATCATAACATTTCTGATCTCCATTTGGTCTTGGGATAATGTATTCCTGGTTTTCTTCACTGTAGGAAAGACCAAAAAATTACAGCATGCTAAAAAATATGAAACTGGAAGTGTTTTGAGTAACTGAGTTGTATCAAGAGATCTGTGGTCTAGCTGGCTTTCACTCCTTACCCTGAAAGAAAACTCTCATCCTTCCTTAATGAATTCTTTCATATGCTGTCCATGATTCTTGACCCACCAACAATATAACTGTGAATACAAGTAATTTTAGTCTTGTAGTTTTCCTATTGCAATTTTAGTAAAACTTTTCTCTCAACCTTGATTCACAGAAGGTGGTAGAAGCGTGACCTTGACCCCAGCAACATTTACAATTAACCCTATGGCAAATATAAGAGGATCACTTTACAGTAAAATAAACTTCAGAGTTTTGCTGTCCAAGCCTTACTTTGCTATCCTTATCTACCTCCTTTAGTCTGAAATTCTCCTTCCATTAGTCTGAAAATCTCCTTGATACATCAAGAAAAGCTTAAGAGAGGGGGGCTACTGAATCCTTTATAATATTATGAAAATGTCATATGGAACTGTGCCTTTGAACACATGAAAGAGTCTGGGAAGGATTGTAGACATGGATGCTTGTATATAGATAAACACAGAAATCTACCTTTAGCTCTGTGTTTATAATATTCTCCTGAAAACTATATTTCTAAAGTGTAAAGCCATAAAAGCAGCACAAACTCTGTTAGGTATAACTGTAAAGGAATATATTTGAGAGACGCATGTTCTGTAGCCTGAAAGGACTTCCATTCTATCCTAACAATCTAAAAGAAAAAAAAAAAAAAAAGCCCAAACCAAAAGCCTTTTTAGCCTTAAAAGGTTTTGTCATTTCTTGTTTATGGAAACATGAGCTCTCTTCGTGGCGTGTAGTTAGTCATTGAAAAAGCTAGAGTACGTCCTGACCAGTTAAAGCATCTCTCCTCTTGCAAGCCTGATGACAAGGGAGAATGATTATGAAATGGAAACATGAAAACAATAAGATCGTGGTATTTTTTTGAGCTTTCCATGGTTCTGAATTCTGAAGTCACTGCTGCTGAAGAGGATTGTGTTACCTGTCACAGAACAGTCCAGCTTTTGCATACTATTCATGAAATATTGCAAAATAAGACAAAACACCAGTGTTTATTGGCACAGCTGTTCCACTTGCTGAAAGCATAAATATTTATGATCGGTCCATGGCTAGCACTGTGACAAAGTACATATCCAAAACAATAGAGTTGTGTACTTTGAAGAGATGGGGCTGTCTTCCCAACGGAGACTATACCTAAACCTGAACACTGGAATATGTGCAGACATGTCTTGAATTCTGACCCCAAAAGATACCTCTTCACATAAAATGGCCTCAGGTTTGGGAATTTGTTGGCACAACCGAGACAATATTTTTTAAATTCTAATGTATGAGCTTGTGGCATTGAAACCATGTGGATAATATGTATATACAAGTTAATTACTAGGCAGTGGGCTATGTTCTCTAGCAGTTTGCACATTTGTTATTGTTATTCACTGTTTCTATTATGACAAACCACAGAGCTTGCATCTGAGAGCAACACCATGCTAGGTAATATTCAGGAATAATAACAGCCTGCTTCAGAGAATTTGCAATTAAAGAATTAGATAGCCAAGTACAAAATTATGATCCTTAAAACTGTACTGTTCTTAAAATTATATAACCTTTAAAATTGTTATAATCCTCACCTAATGCTGGAGTTATTTCATCATTTGTTTGTTTTTTTCCTTTGTACTTTCATTTCAAGGTTCTTGCAGAACATTCTGTTTCTAAGAGAAATTTAGGATTTTTTGTTCATAGCCCACTCAAGCTACTGTAACAAGAGGTGACTCAGTTTCAGTGTAGATTCTCAGTTCAATTGCTTAAATGTAAGATTCATGTGTTGCTAAAGGTACCTTTGAGTATTTAAGACACTTACATTGAGCTGGAAGATAATGTTCAATGCCTACATAATTATGTCCTTCTGCAACAGCAGCTGGAGCCCAGTCAGTATATATGGTATCTTATAAGGTACTGGATGCATATCTTTAAGCACCTGAATGGCTGATCTACCTGTCTGTGTCTGCATAGGCTATCATTGTACTGCTTACTACTATCAATAGAGCTTAGTGAGCTATTCAGATCACCCAAAGGTAGACATACAGGACATGATTCACATACTGAACTTTTTTAATGCCATTTGAGATGCCCTGGGCATCTTATCTGTTCCTCAAAGTCTCATCCAGAAGGATCTGGGTCTCTTGAACTTCCTGTGTTGGATCTGTGCATTCTGTTGCAGATGTAGATTTCTGAGGGCACGCTAAATGCCACCAGATGCCTACCTTCAGATAATGGAATTAAGCCCATGTTAGCTCAACATCTGAATGGATTTTCAACCTGCACTGTACTGACATGATATCCACTGGCTGAAATGGAGCTTAGATATACCTAGTGCCTTTACAGATACCCAAATTTAGGGATTCAGACTGAGTCCCTACCTCTGTGTCTCATCCGAAAGTCTTCACATCAAAACTACTGGATTGTAATTCATCTAAAATATAGCAAAGACCTCCACTTTAGTTTAATCCATGTTAAAAAAAGCAACTTTCTTTTCATGCAATAGACAGGTACTTAGAACACTGTCTTCAGATGACGCAGATCAGCATTTTATTCCTTTCACTTCAGATATTCAAAATGGTTTCACTTCCTGAAGCATGTTCTTGCTAGCAGTCTGTAAGGAAGAACAGGATTTTATTACCCTCCTGTTTAATTTATGTTGTTGTAAAGACAAAAGAAAATAATGAGACATTGAGACAAGGAATATGCCTTGACTGTATGCAAGTGTCTCAGTTTTCAGGCAGAGGAAAAACTCCTCTGACGTCTCTCCTGAAAACAGCTTCTCTAGCTTATATTACACATCTACTTGATAGAATATAAATAATTATTTGGCAGATCACCTAAACACATCAGGTCTGTTTTTCTAAGAGCTTCTTCCCTCTATTTTTAGATCAATGTTTTAATACCAGCACTTCCCATGATGTTCTCTAAATGACATAGCACTCTTGCTTCCCTCCCACATCCTCTTTTCTCCTGTAAGGCAAGAAGCAGTACTCATTGCAGAGCTGTATCAAAGCTGTACGTATGTTCATTAGTTTAGCCAATATGTGCTTACTGTCTAACAAAGAGGCCAAAATAAAGAAATCTAAGATAAGTCTGTCTTTTTTTTTTCTTTTTTTTTCGATAGGGCACATGAATTTTTGTCTCTTCCCTTTACTTAGATGTTCTTTCTCATTAAAAATGTGGTTTGGCTGATGTTAGCAACAGAGCTTAACATTCAACAAACTGACAGAGTTCTAATCTTTGTTACTGTAGAAATGAATGAAGACTTTAAATAAATAATAAAATAATAATTAAAAAAAAGAACAGTCTAAAATGAGTTCTGGGTATGTGGATTAAACTCCCAGACTTTTCATATTCAAGTGACTATTTTAATCACTTAGAGATAGACAACTTTTCTTTATTTGTCTCCTCGTCACCATGCCCAAATTATTTTCTGCAGAATAACACAGCAGTAACTGAAGGGCTGAAGTATGCTCTGTCTTTGGAAAACTTATAAGCCAGTGGTTAGGATACATTCCTGTCAATGGAGAATTTTGAATCTGAAACCCTTGGAATGAAGCTGGAATTAAATCAGAGTGCTATAACCACTCAGGTGTTAGAAAAATATGTGGGTGGTTTTGCTGCCTTCATAGAGAGCAAAAATTGGAAAAGAGAGCAGATGACACTCTTTTTATGCAATCTGTCCTTTCAGAGTCAGTTTCAGACTTTATAAAAATATTTCTAAATTACCGAATCCCTCAAGGATTTTAAAAAGGAAAAGCTAGTTTCTGGATCCTTATCAGTTTAGAGGTATACAGCTCTGCCAAAATTAAAGTGATCCTTGCCACCTGTGTGGATGTAACCTGTAACATCTGGGAAACTTTCAACCTCAGGAGGTGAATTAAAAGTTCTAT
Organism: Egretta garzetta; assembly: GCF_000687185.1. NCBI lineage: Eukaryota > Metazoa > Chordata > Aves > Pelecaniformes > Ardeidae > Egretta > Egretta garzetta. Next base: position 70,387 of record NW_009259427.1, on the reverse strand, counting down.
CATAGTAGAGCTGTAATTTGAAGTTAGAATGTAGAATCTAAATACAACTTTATTCCTTTGTCTTTTTCTTGTGTTTTTGTTTCTTTGCTCATTTTGTCTTTGTCTTTTGTCCCCAGACCCACAATAATCAGGATTAGGTAAATTAAAGTGAGACTACCTGCAGTTTTAGTCATATTAATGGTGCCTGGAATAATTTAATTCTGAAAATGCCTGTCAACAGGCGTATTTGTCCAAGGGACACTAGATATCATTTATTCATATCAATACAGTTAAATCAGGAGAAGGAACTTGATGTTTCCTCCCAGTGAGTTCAATGAAACTATGTTATCTTGTCCGTGTCATGGATTAACCTCTGTGATGGTGATTTAGACATCTTGATTGCTTGGACCCTTCAGCTATAGATCTGATCTAGAGGCTTAAGTGTATTGATTTGACTCGTTTGAAAGCCTGACCCTTTTTGATGCAGTTCAGTGAGAGGAAGTTCTTCCCTGTGATCCACACTGTTGTGTGAGCTCACTGCTTCCACTTGCCAAATACAACCTGGCGGTTGCTCATTGCCTCAGGAACTGATTGATGTACCAGATGAAGAGTGCCTGTGACAGCATGTCAGCTACAAAAAGAAAAAAAAATATGGAAATTTCTTGGAAAACACTAATAAACCTAGAAAATAATCATTTCCATTCAAGTGTATAGGAGAATGTGGCAGAGAATGAAGAAATAGACATTGCAAGGCAAGAGGGAATAAGGGAAATTAGCTTTGATATCCCTATGTGAGTAATATTTTTCTGGTATTATTATTGTTGTTGTTGTTGTTGTTGTTATTATCATTATCATTATTATTATTATTTTGAACTCAGATATGAATGTATTACAGAAATCACGTCTAAGAGTGAAAAGTATGCCAGAGCTGGGAATCTGCATACACTATATACACTGAAGAAGGCCCCGTTCAAGGGTTTTTCTTGTTAAAAAATGCACAGCATTGACCTATGTTTCTGCTGATGCCAAGGAACTCAGTGTTGTTGTGGATAAATTTATTCTGACATCTAAGAGATTATACATGTCAAGGTACAGTGATCATATACTTAGAAAGGCCACACTTCTGCTGTAGAAGCATACTGCTTTATGAGGAGGAGGTTCTCCAAAGAAGTCAAGTGTTTAAAACTTGATCCTTCATGTCGAAGAGGAGAGCAAGACCATGTCTTCCAGTGTTTGCAGGATGTTATCAGCTATCTTTACCTTGCAGTGCAGTCAACTGTATAGACCAATAGATTATCCAAAGAGTGAACAAGGAGTGAATTAATTTATCTGAGAAAGAGTGCCTGGAGAGATGTACATACTGAATTAGCAAATTCACTGATCTGCTAATCCAGTGTCTTTTGCATTTATATTTATTAGGCAGGTTTTCTTTCTTTTTATTTATATTTTTTAAAGTGGATGATTATGGCTTTGGAAGATGCAAAACTTCTTCATAAGCTGAGAAGGAAAGAAAATTGTGTTCTAGGAAGTAGAAAACAGGACTGGAGCCAAAAATAGTGAATTTTTCAGTCTGAAATAAACACCCTCATTAGACTTTTGAGTTAAGTTTTTACTTACTTCTTGCAAAGCCAAAAAAACCTTTCTCAAACTGTCTGTCCAAAATGACTTAAAAAGTAGTAGACTAAAAAAGGGAAGGGATCTCTGGGAAACACACTGTGATGGTTTGACCTTGGCTGGATACCAGGTGCCCACCAAAGCCAGTCTATCACTCCCCTCTTCAACAGGACAAGGGAGATAAAACTATGATGAAAGGTTCGTGGGTTGAGATCATTCACCAGTTACCTTCATGTGCAAAACAGACTCAATTTGGTGAAATTAGTTTAACTTATTGCAAATCAAATCAGAGTAGGAGAGGATAATTGCTGAATCTTAAAACACTTTCCCCTCACACCTCCCTTCTTCCTGGGCTCAACTTCATTCACAATTTTCTCTACCTCCTCCCCCCAAGTGGTGCAGGGGGACAGGGAATGAGGGTTGGGGTCCGATCATCACACGCTGCCCCTGCC
>NW_009259427.1:65053-67796 GCF_000687185.1 Egretta garzetta | reverse complement strand
GCCACCAAAATCTTATCGCACAAATCCAGTACACTCACAGTAACTTCTTGGTTTCTTTGTAACCATATACCTTAACACAATTATAAAGGAAGATATTTACTAGTTTCCTTAGTTCCTCTTCACAGGTGTCTTCAGCAAAGAAAGTTGCTTCTGGACTTGCAAAATGCACTGTTAATAACTGTATGTTGGGTTGACCTGGGCTGTTTACCGGGTGCCCACCAAGACACTCTATCACTCCACTGTCTAGCAGGACAGAGGGAAAAAATACAATGAAAAAGCTCATGGGTTAAGATAAGTACAGGGACATCGTTCACCATTTACTATCACAGGCAAACCAGACCTGACTTGGGAAGATTAATTTAATTTATTGCCAATTAATAACAGAGTAGGTTAGTGAGAAATGAGAACAAAACTAAAACCACCTTCTCTCCACCCCCCCTTCATCACACACTCAACTTCTCTCTCAGCTCATCTACCTCCTCCCCAAAGCTGTGAAGGGGAACAGGGAATAAGTGTTACATAGATATAGGTTACAGCTCATAACTTTTCATCTTTGCCACTCCTTCCTCCTCATGCTCGTCCCCTGCTCCAGAGTGGGATTCCTCCCATGGGAGACTGTCCTTCACAAATTGCTCCAGTGTGGGTACTTCCTATGGGCTGTAGTTCTTCAAGAACTGCTCCAGCATAGCTCCTTATCATGGGGTGCAGTCCTTCAGGAACAGACTGCTCCAGGGTGACTCACCCAGAGAGGCCACAGGTCCTTCCAATAAACGTGCATCTGCACAGGTTCCTCTCCGCAGGCTGCAGCTCCTTCCAGGAGCCTGCTCTGATATGGGTTCTCCACGGGCTGCAGTTTCCTTGGTCTTCACCATGGGCTGCAGGGGAATCTCTGCCCCAGTGCCTGGAGCACCTCTTCCCCCTCCTTCTTTACTGACCTTGGTGTCTGCAGAGTTGTTTCTCTCACATAGTCTCACTCATTTCTTAAAGCTGCTGTGCAGCATTTTTCTACCATTTCTTGAATATGTTATCACAAAGGCATTACCAACATCACTGATGGGCTCATCTTTGAAGCCAGCTAATATTGGCTCTATCTGACACGAAGGCAGCTTCTGGTGTCTTCTCACAGAGGCCAGCGCTGCAGCCTTCCTCTCCCACCTTCCACTACCAAAACCTTGCCATGTAATCCCAATGCACTCTGAGAGTTTATAATTTTTATCTTGATCCAATTAATCTATGGACTGCCTATGGTTTTGGGTTTGGTTTTTTTTTCTCCTTTACTCATTTGCTACCTTTCTCCTTTCTGCTTATTCATCTATTAGCACCTCAACTTCTTCTTTCTGAGACTTGGTGATATGGTTCCTTGGAAATAAAGCCCGTAAAAGGCCATAGAACAGAAAGATTTACATAAATCCTTTGGCTGAGAAAGCCACTAAGCCAAAGGGTGCTGTAACTTGGAAATATAATTGTGAGAAAGTATGACTCTATGCTTGCTCTGTTATTTCATATTTTTCTGAGTACTCACCACTGCCTACTGCCCTGTAGATGTTCTTCTAAACCCTTCAGGTTTTGGACAAGGCAGAGATTTATGTGGCAGAAGAAAGAAAGGCAACACGTCAAAGTGAGTCTGCACTGACAGATTTTTCATAAGTCAGTGTTTGAATTGCGTTTTTTTGCCTGGTTTATGTTATAGGTTCAAGCTGTTCAGGGTTTGGAAACAGAAGAGGCAGACACTGCACTAAGAGGCACACACTAGGGCACTAAGGTGTCAATAATTTAAGTCTGCGTTACCTTGGAAAGGTGAACACTAATTGTGGTCTGTAAATAGGTGTGGGTTTTGCAAACAGTTAGGTGGATAGTGAATGGAAACTACATAAGACAGAAAGCAAAATCTGAAGGAGTCACAATAGAAAGTCTGATTACACACCTCTGCTTTCTCCCTTCCCACCTGCAGTATGGATCTGTTCAGCTGTGAAAATCTCAGTACAACTAGAAAAGGTTGGACTAGATCTCTCATATTGCAAGCCATTGAGGTCAGGAACTCCAATATTTTTTACCAACTCAGGAGCTACCTCAGTCTTCATCTTTTGCTCTAACTTTGCACATATTTTTGACAAGGATCTGGTATCAGACTTGCCATGCATCAAATTATCTAGTGACTACATGGCACAGGAATGGAAAGGTTAAAAGTGAATGATGCTTTGGAGGATTCTGCTACAAGTCTGTTCAGCATGGAGAGATGTCTAATCCACAGCTGACATGTTTTCCTAAAATAAATGTCCCATGGGAGGCAAGGGGACAAACAGATGAAGAATAAGGCATAATATGGAGATGAGGGAAAGGCTGTGGATGTTGTATACCTGGACTTCAGCAAAGCCTTCGACACAGTCTCCCATAGCATTCTCCTGGAGAAGCTGGCAGTTCATGGCCTAGACGGCTATACTCTTCGCTGGGTTAAAAACTGGCTGGATGGTCGAGCCCAGAGAGTCGTGGTGAATGGAGCTAAATCCAGTTGGCGGCCAGTCACAAGTGGTGTCCCCCAGGGCCCAATTCTAGGGCTCGTTTTGTTTAATAACTTTATCAATGACCTGGATGAGGGGATTAAGAGTGCCCTCAGTAAATTTGCAGACAACACCAAACTGGGTGGCAGTGTTGATCTGCTTGAGGGCAGGAGGGCTCTGCAGAGAGACCTGGACAGGCTGGATCGATGGGCTGAGGCCAGCTGTATGAGGTTCAACAAGGCCAG
>NW_009259427.1:57620-64604 GCF_000687185.1 Egretta garzetta | reverse complement strand
CTGGGCAGATGAGGTGCTTAGGGACATGGTTTAGTGGTGGGATGGCAGGGTTAGGTTAAAGGTTGGACTCGATGATCTTAAAGGTCTTTTCCAACCAAAGTGATTCGATGATTCTATGATTCTATGAATTGTTTATAAGCAATTGTTTTGTGTTTAGTGTTTATGTAGTTCAAACTAAGAGGGCAAAGAAGGAAAAAAAAAAAAAAGCATGAGAATTTCTTAACAGAAAGAAACTAGGAGGTACAGAAGTGAGAGGTGGAAGATTGGAAGGTTATCACTCCGTTTCCTTGCAATCCCCAGAGAATGGTCTGGCTGGATTTCAGGCCAGATGTTCAGATTCTTAAACAATGAGCCGGTATGTGGGAAGATGTTTGGCCCCCATCACAGAGCACAAGATGTAATACAAACTTGTCTTCAATCCTAAATAAGTAGCTGTCTTTTTACCTGTTTACTGAATGAAAATTCTGTAATGAATTTTTTTTTTTTACTGAAATGAAAAGAGAATAGTTTACCCAACAGGTTCATGTGTCATGTTCTAAGAAGAAAATTTCAAAATGCAACGATATCCAAGCCCAACGTTTTTGATATTTTGGACCTCCAAATAAAGATCACTATACAATGTCAATAAAGCAGTCAACTCATGCATCCGTCTGCCAGAGGATAGTGTAACCAATTCCTAAGCAAACTACCTCTCCTGTGGAGTCTTCTGACCCCTAGACATGATGGCATAAGGGATATTCAAAGATATCCTGTGAGCTGACAAATTAATGTCCACTTCTGCCCTTTTCTAATTCAGGTTAATTATCCAGGACTGATATAGTTCAAATGCATGGAATTCATCTTATCTCATTTTAGCCATCTCTAAATTAGATGGCGAAGCTATTAATCTAGTTTCTATACATAATCAGTAGAGAGTATGAGAGCTTCCTTCAGAAAGTGATTCATGACGTCTATCTGAAATGTCTTTTTCTGGAAATACTTCTTGTTCTCCACTGGCTATAGAAGGAAGCTTAGGCAGCAAGTTTAGGAGTAGCGGCCAATTTCTGGATGCTTAAATCAGATGAAGTGAACCCTCTAGGTTTGTACACTGTTTTGAAGGTGAGACTGTACCACTGTGCCTAGCTAACTGGGGAGTGTAACAGTAACACTGAGCACATTGCAGTGCTGTAGAAAATTTTGTAAAATGAATTCAAACTGTGGTACCTGGCTGTGTCTAATAGCAACTTGAATTCCCAGCCGGTTGTTGGATTATACAACATTGTCTCTGTTGTGTCAGTACAAATAGTTATCTGTTTAAGTTATCCTGGATACACCACTCCCACACCTTAATCTCCCTGAGAAATTGATTCCCCCTCTGGTGTTCATGCCCTTACCCCTACACTTCCTGCACTAATTGAATCTCACCACAGCATCACAATATCATTGTGTAGATTAATAGACTCAGTAGATGGCACATTAACTTTCTTGTGAACTGAATATTAAGCAAAATATTCTTATTAGCTGCATTTGGCAGTAACTGATATCATAGATACTTGCATAACCAGAAGCGTAATGACATAATATACTGTTCTATACTAGCCAGTCCTGCCTTTATATAATAGAAGCAGGGTCAAACCCAACTCTCAAGATATAATTTGAGCAAAACCACTCATGCATGTACTCCAAGACTGTTTTTACAGTGAGCACAGTGCATGGGATATCTCTCTCTCTACATAAGCGTAAGGTTCGTTCACCTCAAATTGTTGCCCAGTTCCTTTCATGAAGAACAGATACCAAAAGGTAAATGCGAACTCATGCTGTGTGTGTCCAATTAATTCAGGAAGTGTCAAGCAGAAGTGGTGCACATCACGTCCCCGCAGCCTGCCTTCAGGACAACATTTGAGAAGATCCACAGGAGTACTAAAGCACTGTATTTTATTCTGCTCTATATTTCTATTTTGTAGCATGTGCAAAATGGAAAACGGCAAAACTTGTTGCTTTGCTACTTTTTCTTTTCTGTTCAAAGAAAAGTGAGTATAGGCAAGAAGTATGAGTTGGAATGTTAAAACATTTATCTGTAGGTTGCTGGGGAATTTTTTTTGTACCCCTTGAGCTGAATTAAGCACAAGTTTGTGCTTAAAATAATAAATAAAAAGAAGTTAATGAACAGTGGGCAGAGTCCTATCACCATAAGAAGTTCTACAATGAGTCTGCAAAGGCCAGGTTGGACGGGGTTCTGAGCAACCTGATCTAGTTAGCAGTGTCCCTGCTCCTGCAGGGGGGTTGGACTAGATGACCTCTAGGGGTCCCTTCCAACCCAAAACATTCTATGATTCTATGACTCTGTGATTCGATGATTCGATGATTCGATGATTCTATGTGTCATGAGCTGATTCCTAACAAACCTTTGCACTAGCTACAATCCTATAAGCATCTGCACTGGGCATCCAAGCTCAGCCTTGGGTCCATCCTCCAGCCCAGCTCTGCTGCCCAGTGGTGATTCCTTGAGTGCTCACAGTCCAGGATGGTTACAAGGCAATGCTTCAGCTGTTAATCTCATCACCAAGGGAAATTTCACTCCCTTACAGGGAGTCCTTCTGCCTCTGCGATTCCTGCTTACAGCCAGTTTAATCCCTTCTGTGAATTGTTTGAATCCTCTTCTTCATGGACCAGCATTAAGTGGGCATGCATAGTTCAGACATCAATATTAATCCATCTCTTAGTCTTGCTGGCAGCAGTATATAAATCTAGTGGCATTTGCCACCATTCTAACATTTTGAAATTAGTTTGTTATCACACTATGGGTGAATACTTATTTTGAAAACCCAGTTTAAAACTGATCTTTCAACAAAACTTCCTTAAGCATAAAAATTTGACAGTAAATTTTACCGATCACAATTTCTACTGACTGCAATGTCTTTGTGGATGTTTATTTTCAGATTATTTAGTCATCCTCTATAATATTTTTTGAATGGCTGAATTTTTCTAATCTCAAAAACTAGTTTTGCTGATATATTTTACTTTTCCATTCATTCTCCCCCATTTTTTATTGTGTTAAATTATTTCAGGTCAAACTACTCTACCTTGAGAATTATAATTCTATCAAATTTATCACATTTTCTTTAACAAGACAGTACATGAAGGCTTAGAAATAAGACCATCCAGTTTGGAAAAAAGAGAATGTATGTTCATAGAGAATAACAAAAGCATAGAATGGTTGAGGTTGGAAGGGACCTCTGGAGGTCATCTGGTCCAACTCCCCTGCTCAAGCAGGATGACCCAGTCCTGGTTGATAGGACCATGCCTAGGCAATTTTTTAGTATCTCCAAGGATGGAGACACTGCAGCCTCTCTGGGAAACCTATGCCAATGCTTGGTCACCCTCACAGTAAAAAAAAGCATTTCCTGATGCTCAGGGGGAACCTCCTGTGTTCCAGTTTATTCCTCACTGCCTCTTGTCCTGTCACTGGGTACCACTGAAAAGAGCTCGTCTCTGCCTTCTTTGCACCCTCTCTTCAGGAATTTATACACCTTTGTAAGATCCCCCTGAGCCTTCTCTTCTCTAGGCTGAGCAGTCCCACCAGCGCCCTCAGCATTTCCTCTCAGGAGAGATCTCCACTCCCTTTATCATCTTTGTGGCCCTCCACTGGACTGTCTCTACCATGTCCATGTCTCTCTTGTACTGGAGTGCCCAGAAACAGGTACATAACTCCAGGTATGGCCTCACCAGTGATGAGCAGGGGGAAAGTAAGGGACTGAATTAAAGTTTGAGTAGTTGCTCCTCCTGAGATCAAGGAAGAGAGAAACAAGGAGAGAAAAACAAATCAGAAGCAAAATGAGCCATCAAAGGCATTCTGAGCTGTTTCTCCCATAAAAGAGGTAACTCTTTTATGCAAATACAGAAGATGGACAAATAGAACACTATCACGGCAAAAAGCTATAATGTACTCTGAAATATGGTCAAAACTGACATGATTGTTGTATTCCATTAAGTCATCTGCTTCTCAGGAGAGAAAAATACAATTTATGGTTAGCTGAGTCACATGAAAACGACAACCATAATTTGGATTCTGTGTTAACCTGGGTAAGTTGGATCAATAAATTGAACTCCCTAAGAAGATACAAGAAAAGTGAATCTTTCTACTAGTTGCTGGTGTTACAATTTCTTTTTTTTTAATTTCTCAATTATACCTATACAAGATGGGACAAGAGAGAAAAGCTGCAGTCTTTGAATGTTTAATCAATGTCCTAAACCCAAATACAACAGTTCAGTCAAAGCACGATTCATCCAAACACTCTCCAACCCAGATAAATTATTAGAAAAATCTGATTTATGAAATCTCAATATTCAGATTCATTATGGTTAAAAAAAAATCCAGCAGCTGAAGAGTCAAGAGTAGAATTAAAATGTAACAAAACCATAAGCTCAAATGTCACATAGCAATCATGGCACTAGTTTTGTCAAGAAATAAAGATGACTGAAAATAAGATTTTAGTTTCATATGACCTGTTGATATTTTAGTGTTTGAGGGATTTATTTTTCATCCTGAACTAGGGTAAGAAGTGAAATCTTTGAGTTTGTTATGGAAATAAAATTCATCTATCAATGATTTTCTTTTCTGTTCTGCCCACCCCCACCCCCCACCCCCCTTCTCTACCTGTCTTTTTTTGGCATTTCAAAAAGAATGGAGAAAGAGAAAAAGGGAGAAAGGGAGGGGGGATGGAGGGAAATATAGGGAATAAGAAAAAGAACACGAGTGAGAATAAGAAAAAGAATTAGAAATCAGAAGAAAGAAAAAGAGAAAGATAAATCATTATTGTAATTGTTATTAGTTTCATCCATCATCTTTGCCTTTTTTTTCTCAAAGTATAAATAACTACACAGATAAAAAATGCTCTATTAGGTGACGTACACACTGCATTTTGGGTTTATAAACAAAACCAAATTATTTGGGACTACTGCACAATGGATTTGCATGAAACATTCCAACTTCCAGAATTTTTCTTAAAATACATGTTTAGTATCAGGATAATTTTTTATGGGAAAAAAGTGTCCAGCCATTTTGGATGCTAATGTGAAATTGTAGTTAGGATGGATAAAAATTATTTTTCTAGGAGATCCTAGACTTCTATTCTATAGGAATTATGAAGGATTTCACACACACACACATACCTATGTATGAATATACTCAAGTTTTATTTACATGACAAAAGTGTTGTACAACTTATTGACAGAGGAATGCTTATCTACAAATACTGCTCCAGTTCTTTTCTTTTACCAGCAACCTTATTGAATTAACCTTCTACTGTTATTTCTCAGTAAACAACAGGTCAGGATAAAATATTAATCAAATACATTGATTTTTTTAATAAATCCACTTTGATTTTAAATATATGTGCATGCCCCTCTCTCTCTGTATATAGACACATATTTTATATTTATATATATATTTCTAGTAAGCACAGTTGGAAATGAAACATTTTTTAAACCAAGCAGTTCACTTAAGTTCATTGAGAGAAATATTCTCACAGAAAAAAGTTATTTTTCTTTAGTATTATTACATGCACTATACTTTTAAAGCTAAAGTGAACATGATACAAAAGTTTAACACAAGCAAGCTCTTTAAATTAGCCAATAATAGGTAGTAAGTCAGTTTATGTAGTGTCTATAATCTGACAGCTACTTAAATATTCAGTACATTTTTTAATGAAAATTGTTAAGAATAATAAAGTTCCAGCACTGCTTGCACAGAAACCCATGCAATAATTTAAGAATTAAAAATCAGATCTTCCTTAGATTTTATTTTTAGGACTAGTTAGGAAAATACTGGGTTTGGAATGTCATGAGGAGAAAAAAAGAAAATTGCAAGAGAACACTCAATAAACATAATATCCAAATATACAAATAGAACTTTAATATCCAAAATATTTTTCAGCAGAACCTCTAAATGAATAGTCTGGATTTTTCTGATGCCATTGAACACCACGACATTGAAGGAGGGAATCTGCTTTAGTCAGATGAGCTTTAGTTAGATGTCACTGCAGATATTTTAATTAGACTAGGGCTACAGTTCATTAAACTTTCTGGTAAGGTTATAGAGAATACTTCTGTAACAAACAGATAGGTCTTTGTTCTATATCTACTGCAATGGCCTTTTATATATATGCATATTTCTGGAGGGTATGAATCAGCATGATGCACTCATGATGTTCTGTGGTGTATAACCTAAAATCCTGGTTCATCGTGTGTACTCTCCTGCTGCACTTGTATGCATCTCGATAACCTGTAGTCCTGGTTCTTGGCTGAATTTAGAAAGTAGATCCTGTCATGTTTTTTTTTAATATATTCTTAGTTCAACTCAACATTTAAATGAACTCAGAACTTTTAAAGTCCTCTGTGTATGTTATACCATTCAGTGACTTTCTATATTGCACACCAGAGATTTGTGATATTAAGAAAGTACTATAATTACTTCTATCTGTTAACAATATTATAGTTAAATGCCAGCTAAATTATTGAGAGACTTTGCTTAGTACTGTGGGGAAAATCTAAACTGAAATGCTAGAAAATGCTATTCGCACCTATCTTTCACTGAAAGTGTTGTTATTTTTTTAGGGAGATCCATTATGTTCCTGATTCAGACTGACTGTCACTTTCTTCATCAAAGGAGCTTTGGAGATTTTAAAACAAAAGCAAACAGGTAGAAACAGCTGAACACTTCTAGATGAAATAGAAACCAATCAGAGTCAAACCTACCAGAAAATTCAAAGTGATCCAAGAAGATTTTATGTTTTTGAATACAGCCAGAACAGTTTTAAGAAACTGTATGATCTTTTTAGGGTTATGAACAAGTTAATAGCCCAAATGCCTTGGGTACAGAGTTACATAAATAATAATAATAAATAAACAAGCTCTAGAACTAACATGCATGTTATTTAACCACACACTGCGTGCATAGCTGAACCAGACTGTAATGTCACACCACAGCTGGCAGTTGCCTAACTC
>NW_009259427.1:25714-57574 GCF_000687185.1 Egretta garzetta | reverse complement strand
TCTTTCCCTGCCCTTGATCCCTAAATATCCCATAAATCCTCTACAATCTCAAAGTGCTCTTCCTGCATCCCATAATGTGCCCCATAACCCCAGGCAGCAAACCCCCTCAGTCCAAAGGGTGCTCTAACATTGACTCATTGTGATGGGTTTCACACCAGACAGCAGGTCTGAGGGTCTCTTGTAGGGGGCTGACCCTTCCCCTGAGTCCTTAATTTGGGCTTCCTCCTGCCATTGGGCTCCATTGCTCCTCTGGACTTCTGCAGATGGGCCTTTGATGGGCTGATGGCTCCTGGGCTGGGCCTGAAAGTAGCTGCAGGCCAAGTATTACTTGGTCACCACTTCCTTCTCTCTCTGAGCTCCTTTGTGGGTTTGCATGTGAGCTTTTATCACATAACATAACATTGCACATTCTTTACTCCAACAGCTTTTCAAACATACTTTACACAGTCTGGCTGATACGAGTTTAGTACAATAAATATATGGGGGTTTAAGTTTGGGAGAACTATTACAGCTTAATATGTTTATTGACTAAATACTTTTTATTGCAAGATGGTGGAGAGAAAGAAAACCTGCCAGGGAAATAAAAAAAAAAAAAAAAAAAAAAAAAAAAGTAGGTTAAATCCAAGCCAACTCTATCATAAAAAAGAACAGCATTTTATAGCCATTCACTGCTTTGGTCCAGCTGGTATAAATTGAGATAACTCCTTTGAAGCCAATTTATAAGAGATAATGAGCAATTTCAGTCTTTCAAGCAAAGAAGAAAGAGAAACAAGATGTGGGAAATGAAGGAAAGACGACTTTCAGAATGTAATATATCGGAGAAAAGAAAGGCAGAGTCCAGGAATTTGATTCAGATGACAGTGGCATCTGTCAGTAACAGGTTCTTATGCTGTTTCAAGGTGCCAGTTGTCCAACTAAAGTGCTGTGATGAGCAGTAACAGAACATCCAATGTTAGCTGTCTTGCATGGCAAACCACCCCTATGCCAAATAAGAAACAAAGACCATATGTTATTGTATCAATGAAGGACTTCTCTGTGTGTGCAAATGTGTGTATATGTATGTTTGTGTTATTCCTGTTTAACAGCAGAGAATTTGTTAACCACTCTCTTAACAGAGCAGAATTTGGTAGCTAGTCTTCACCAGAGAACATAATCAGAGAATTGGATAGCCTTTGCCAAACTGAGAACTTGGCCTGAATGGAAATTTGCCACAAAACACTCGACGGATATTAAATGGCATAGGTTTTCATGCTAATGTAAACACCCTAGCTTAAACCACTTGAGGATATGGCATACTATCTCTAGAACTGCCAGTTACTTTCCAGACTGGTAACATTTTAAAGAATGTGCATGAAAGGGATTAACCATGAAGTACTAAGGCTAATGTGAATCTTCAACACTTCCTTCTGATGTACTGGTTGGAATCAAAGGCCACTGAAATATAAAAAGACATCAAAATCTGCTATTTTTGTCTTTTTTAGTTTTTTTTTCTTAATAATTCTTTATTCTTTGAATCATGTTTGCAGATAATTTTACTGATTAACTGTAAATAATTTCTTACTAAATACTGAAATCTCTAACCTGTGTTCATCAGTGTGCTGTAATAGTCCCACCACTGTATTCTCATTGCATATGATAGAAATGATAAGTGAATGCAAACTACAAAGTACTTCAAGCAGCTATTAGAAATCCAAAGAAAAATTGTCTTTGATTATTAGAGGGAATTGTAAGTCACCTATGGCCATGGATTCACAGTGATGAAATCTTCCCTGAGCAGCCCTTATTATGCTTCAAATTAAGTTTTAAAAATAATCTGTGAATACTAAGTTATAAGATTTATTTGATTTAGGTGGACTTCCTAATTCACTTAGACTTATGTACTCATTGGTCATTGGAATGTTTCATAGCATATTAAGCTCAGTCTGGCACTTAGTAATTTTAGAACATATTACTGTGGTAATGGATACTATTTCTATTTCAGCCCTGTCCTTCCTCCCATTCATTATGATTTCATCTGTCATAATCTGTTTGATGTTGCATTTTCTCTAGTGTCCTAGTGGTACCTAGCAGCTTCATGACCGCAGAAGTAAAAACTTTGTGTTGTAATACAACACAATTAAAACCTTCATCTGATGTCATGTAATGTAATTACTAGCACGTCATGGGAACCAAATCACTTTTTGTGTTAACTTCACTAGTGCAATTAAGAGTTTTATGAGGTGATTTGCACAAAAATTGAATGTCATCTGCTTTATGATAAAACTGGCTTCAGAAGATCCCAAACACTGTTTCCCAAGCACCTGCTGAGTACTCACGCTAATTTTCAGGAAGCTCAGAAATATTGTAGAGTTTTAGAACAAGTGGTTATTCAATCAAAATTTCATAACAGAAAGTGACTTGTGCATAATTTGATACTTATTTTCTTGCTAATACTTTCTTGTTCAACCCATCAGGAAGCAAATAGAAAAACCCTAGCAAAACAAAACCCCCCATATTTCCTTAACTGTTCTCTCTTAAAAAGTGCATCTTGAATTGGTAAAATGGCCAAATACAGCAAAAAATGTGAAAACAATCTGGAGTCTAAAGAATATAAACTGCATAAGCAAAACTATGCCATGAAAAAAAGAATCAAAGTAAATGTTCAAATGAGACAGAATATTTAAAACAGCATGTAGAAAAGACACATGTAATATGAGAAAACTGAGGTTTACACTTTGATGGACACTAGTTGAACACAAAGCAATTAAAAAAAATCCTAAAACTAGAAAAAGAGGATCAGATGGCAAATAATTAATTAAAAACATGAAAGAGAACCCAGATCAAATCCCAAAGCAAGCTATTTCTAATTAATTCAATCAGACATGTTCATGATGAAGGAAACATTGATTTCATTACTCTAGGGCAGTGAAGGCTTAATTTCATATCCAGTGAAGTTAGTGAAAGCTTTGTTATTAGCATAAGTAAAGAACCAAGAATTTAGTTTACATTGATAAACCGCATCAACCTTTTTCCTTACAGAAGGACTAAAAACCTAGTCTCTTTAACAGTGTATAGGAAAATTAAGTCCTGCCAAACAAGGTTGAAAATAATATAGTATGTGCGGTGGGAAATCTCACAACATGCCCACAGTTTAACAGCAGGATATGTTACTTGACAATGTCTAAAACTCTGCAATGCCATATTAGGCATGTCATTAAGAGATTTAAAATGTTAGTCCATCTGTTTGCAACCTATGACATCTGAAAGATATGTATACATGCATTTTATTTCAGGATGTTTCCAGCCAGGGTTTCTCTTTTTATGCATACGTATAGAAGAAGTTAATGGTAATGCAAACTCTCCCCTTTTTTGTGGAAGAAAAAAATACAAACAAAACCAAAACCAAGCATACACCCCCCCCACAAATCCACAAAGGTTAGAGCACTCGCCCAAGTCAGAGAACAAAGGTTTCTATTAAATTGTAACTGGGAAAAAGGTATAAAAAGTTCAGGGAAATATGAGTGTCCATCAGGAAGGTGGAGATGTTCCCAATTACATAGTCCCTCATTCCCAAAGAATCTGCACCTCCTTTTTGCCCGGTGAGCAACTTTGTCAGAACCCTTCTCTCACCCTCAAGTCATCTTAAAGTCTGATGGCTAAGGTATGATCTTGTGGGCAATTTGCTCACACTGTATTTGAACCTGGATCTCCTTCTGCCTGCATAAGTCTGTATCAAAGAAGCTGAAGAAGACAAGCAAGTGAATAAATAAGAGGAGCACCGGTATCATCTAAGGCTGTTCTTTATTTATTTGTTCATTAAAAAAAAAGAAAGAAAATAGAAATGCACAATGATGGGTTAATTGTGCTGTGAGAAGAAACATGATTCAGCAAGGTTCCAGTTGTGGCTCTACATCTTTTCCCCACATGAAAAAGGGCTGCCTGCTCAAGAAAGAAACTCTGACCAAGAAGCCAAATGTCTCCTCCAGACAACTTAGACTGATGAAGACCCAGAGTGTTTGTGGTGTCATTGGTGGGAACTATGTAGAGGCTCTATGGGAGACAACGTCACCCTCAGAGCTAGGTCCAAACCCCTCAGATTACCGTTGTCCATGGTGAGGTCAGTGTACCTGGGTATAGATGCCCAATGGGGAGAGCAGTTGATGTTGTCTATCTCGACTTCAGCAAGGCTTTTGACACTGTCTCCCGCAACATCCTCACAGGGAAGCTCTGTAAAAATTCACTCTATTAAAAAGACGTTTAAAAGACTGAATTTACTAAATCTACAAAATAAATGACTGAATAAGAGATAAAGTGAACATTTTCCTATATGAAAAGTTTTTATTTTGGCAAGATCATAATTAATTTTTGTCTGTATCCTGTGGCAATAGAAAAAGAAGCACCCACACAAGTGAAAACAGTAGTGTACTTTAAATGAGGGATACTTGTTTAAACAAACAAGAAAACAAAATATTCTAATGTCAGGAACAGGCAAAGTCCCCGGTACAAAATTTCCATAACAAGACTTACTAAGAATAAATAACACAAAATGCCTACAAAAGATGTGTGGTTCACAACCTCTTCAGATTCAACATCTTTTGTTTCTGGGTTTCTGTGATATAGTGACCACTGATATTATTGTTTCTCATTTTGCTTTGATGTTCAAATACATTTAACTAATTGTAATGCTCTGTTCTTCATTGCTTTTCCTGATCTGAGCATTTTTGTTGAATATGTGTGAATAAGGAGTTATAACAGTGGAACAGAGTATAATTTTATTATCATGAATTGTGCATAATTACATAAAAGTCTGAGATTCATAGTGATAATTAATTACTCCCTGACTACTTTCTGCTTGTTTTTTAATGATAATTTATTTTTACATTTATTTACAAAAGAAAAGATACAATGGGTGACTACTTCAGAGTGTTTTTCTCCCTTAAAGGGAATTCTCACTTCCACGGAAATCAGATGAAAGAATACTTTGAATTTCAGTGGCTGGCACTTAAATCTCTACATAATATATATTTATTTTATTTTTTTATTCACACCATAGAAGAAAAGAATATAAACTATGAAATATTTTGTTCTTCTGTAAGAAACATCTTCCACCAGATGGCCTCTGAGCCCAAATGTAAGGATTAACGAATTCAAACATTTATCACTGATGTGAAAAAGAAATATGTTACTACTCAGTTCTTTTAATAAGAAGAGTAAACCAAGCCACTGGAAAATAAAATTCCATATTTTTGAGCCCAGCTATTCCATTTTGGCTTGAGTGATACCATATAACTGTCCCTAATCATATGACCAGAGTGTGTTCAACTCCAAAAGAAGTCAACGGGAAATGGAACGGTGAATGACAGAAAAACAAGACTACCGATCTCAATTTTAAAATTGAGCAACATCCAATGAACAAACACTTTTTCAGGAGAACTGTCCGTGAACAGAACAGATTCATTCTGTTCTGTGCTGCTAAGGTGGTTATACCACTGCAGAGGTATACTGACCCTCCAGATTGGAACTGTTACTATGGCAGGCACAAAGGCTGAATTTAGTCCCTCTGAACTGGAGACAGTTGACTGAAAACCAAAAGGAAATATCTTAGTTGCTGTTGTGGTTTAACCTGGCTGGCAACTAAGCAGCCACTCGCTCGCTCCCCCCCCAGCCCTCAGTGGGATTGGGGAGAGAATCGGGGAAAATAAAAAGTAAGACCCATGGGTTGAGATAGAGACAGTTTAATAAGAGTAAAGAATAACAATAGTAATAATAATAATAATGGTAAGAGAATATATAGAATATATAAAACAAGTAATGCACAATGCAATTGCTCACCACCCGCTGACCGATGCCCAGCCTGTCCCGAACAGCAATCACTCCCCGAGCCGTGATCACTCCCTGAGGTGTGATCACTCTCCCTGCGACCGACCGACTAACCCCCCCGAGCATGACGTTCTATGGTATGGAATAGCTCTTTGGTCAGTTTGGGTTAGCTGTCCTAGCTGTGCTGTACTCCCAGCTTGTTATGCACCTGGCCGAGCAGGAGAAGCTCAAAAAGTCCTTGAGTAGTCTGAGCACTACTTGGCAACAGCTGAAAACATCAGTGTGTTATCAACATTCTTCTGGTACTAAATCCAAAACACAGCACTATGCTAGCTACTATGAAGAAAATTAACTCTATCCCAGCCAAAACCAGGACAGTTGCTGTCATTGTTTTCCTGTCATTGTAGAGATAGAAACCTCCAAAAATCAAATTAACTTTATATTTTATTTGTTTCTTGAGGTGTATCTCTATTAACTGGGGAAGAAGAGCAATGAAACTCCAAGCCTATAAACCTCATCTACATGTCTTGAATTAAATAGGATCTGTCCAGGAAAAGACAGAAAAGGTATAACTCAAGGGACAGTTAAATACCATAAATAGGAGAAAATTGTCAGATACTGATCAGCATTATAAAAATACTCACAAGCTTTGTGACAGAGGGAAAAATTCAGCCTTACAATCCATTTTATATCCCGACCGATTTATTTGTTTATTTTAGATCTTTTCTGTGATATAATACAGACAATGCAAATTGATGTAACTATGCAGGTTTCTGTAAAGTTCTGTTAATCCTAATTTACATCAGCTGAATGATAGACCAACTATTTTAATAAATCCCAAAGTAAATGCCTACATTAAAATAATTTTGGTCAATATATTTCAGTATGATGTTTTCTTTGCTTAAATCTACCTCCTTAAAATTTTCTTTGCATCTCAGGTTCAAACTCACAGCTTAGATACAAAAGTCAGCTGAACCTGGATAGCTTTCAATTTTACGCCGCGGATGGGATTCGTTCTCTGTAGATTTAAATAGGCAAAAAGTTAAGATCCCAGGAAAAGCTGAACATTTGGTCCTCTCTGCTAAGAATGGAGAGAGCAAAGTTCTGCCAAATTGTGATGAAACCCATCTAAAAATAAGAGCCTGAAACTGATGGGATAAATCCCACTCACTGAAGGAGAATCAGCTGCAAGAATTAACAGTGTAGAGATGTGTATCTAAGCTTACCATCTAAATTCGTAATATAGTCAAGGAAGAAAACTGGCACTTCAAATATTTGTTCTATTTCATTCTATAATATACAACTAGAGCAGGGTGGTTGGCTTGCTCCCTAAAAATGCCCATTTTTCTCCACTGTCTAGTAGACCTAGATTCAGATGTGGTAGCCAGGTGGCTAGTTAGATGTCTGCATTAGAGATGTCTCTATTGGTCAGATGAGTCCTGTCATTAATCCTTTGTAGTTCTGGAACTATTAAATGATAATCAACTGATTGCAATTTTCAGATCTGATTCAAACACCAAATCAGGAAACTTTATGATTTCCAGCTATATTGCAGAAGTTTTGCTGAAGTTAATAATTCCTTTGTTGTAGCATCATTTCACAGTTCCCTAATAGCCACGTGTAGAAGCACCTACTGGTGAAATTGTGGATTCACATGGAAGATTGAAAACATGTTTCTCTGACTCTCAGAAGGATCTGAACTGATAGGCAGTTATGTTGCTACCTTTTTCAAACAGGAGAGAAAGTGGAGACTGTTGTAAATAGAGTTTAGAACATTTTAACCGTGACACACCTTCCCTCTAACTCAACCACACTATGTTTAAAAACTCTTGTAAGCACAGGAACAGTTTGAACAGGTTATCAATATTCAATGAACAAAACCAGAATTAGTTAATAACTGACATTTTAGGAATTGGAATTTACAGGGAGGAAAATAAGTTTCACATATTTTATTTCAGGAAAAGATACCTGAATTCATTCCACACTAAATTAAAGTAATTAGTCCTTAATATTGAATAACTATTACTCAGTAATTTTTAGTGTTTACAAAGAGTCTGGAATTTTAGTCTAACTCACTAAACTGTAAAATTTGCTTACATTTAAACAAAAGTATAATGTATGAAATTTACATAAGCTTTCATTTTCCAAAATTGCTTAGAATCTAGTAATTTAGGACACATTTCTAAAAGACCTTTGAGTTCATTCAATTACACTTGAGGAACTGGAATTTTCAGATACCTTTTTGTATTGTAAATCAGAATCAGGCAAGAGAAGGAACTACTGAGAGCGAAATCTCTGCACGTAAATGAAATGCCTAAGATGGAACTGAAGTATTTTCAAACATAGGTAAGCAATTCATGCACCTAGCAAGTGATGGAGGTCAAGCTAGCTCAAAAATATATTTTAAATAGAAAAAGTAAACAAACAACAGACAAACCAATCCCTCTTACCCTACATCTCTTTGAATGTCCTTTTATAGTCTTTGGGCTTTGAATATCCACAAATCTCCATGTCAGTTTAAATAGCACATAAAAACCAGAAGTAGTTTAATATTCTAAAGAAGCATGTAGAGCAGTTCAGTATGGGGATATATTTTATTAGAACTCCACACCATGTCCTTGTGCTTATTTCGGTAGCTACTTTCTCTGAAAAATAACATTAAAAAACATTATTGAAGAAAACAACGCTTTGGTGTGGCCGACATCGAGGTGCATTCCTATCAATGTTTAAATAAAGCTGCATTCGCCCTAACAAAGAGTGAGATAGTATACTAAATTTTATTTATTTCTTTTTAATCTTTCTTGGAGATACCTATTGTGAATGCCAACGAGAGCCCAGAGGTGTCTGTCAATGTCAAACTCATCTGATATTTGGGTTTATCTTCTAGAGTAGATTCTCTCCTAAGCAGTTACCATGCCACCAGTTTTGTCCATACAGACTCTCTCAGATGATTTGCAAGGCAACTCAAGGTTGGGTTACAATATTGGATACAATATCTATCTAAAGGTAAGATATCTAACACGGACATCTAGGATTCCTTTGTAGTGACTGGAGGTGGATACCTCTATAGGATGATTCTTTCCATCCTAAAAAAATGTATAAGATATATTGAATTATATGCTCGCTGGAAGTATATCTCCATTAACTGCAGAGGGAGCCAATATGGTTGATTCAGTTAGACACCTATTTTTCGGTTGCCTAAGATATTTTAAATAATTCCTATTTTGGGGATTTAAGAAACAGTAAATTCCACTTTTGACAATGAGAATTAACTACCTAAATTTCTTGGGATTTGTATTGATAGGCAAAAAAAAAAAAAAAAAATTTGGACTCTAAAGCAGTAGATGATAGGTCTTCTCACCTCTTCCTGGTTTCAGACCAATCTGAATATTACCAGAAAAAAGCATTAAAGTGCCCAGAATACCCAGAAGAGAACACAGAGAAAACCATCAATATCTCTCTACAGAAAAAATATAGAATATCTAATGGTAGCAGCACACGTTGAAGCCAATGGTTCAATACCCTATGGAAGCAGATGAAAACCAGAACACTTCAGAGACTCCCATGATTGGTTTTGACCTTTTACCATTGCTTCATCCTAATGATTTTGCAAGGGAAGTTTAAAGTCTAGCTGAAGGGATCTAAAAAACAAGAGTAAGAAATGTGAGTGTTGAAAGGGATCTCCTATCTTGAACAGGAGCAAAGGACTTTGCAGCTGTGCTAGTTTGGCATATTTTTCCTTTTTTGTTAGGTGGTGGTTTGTAACTTCCAGTGTAGTCTATGTGGGGATTACGTGTAATGTCTGCAGCTTGTTTCCTGGTAACTGAAGCCCTTGACAAACATTCACTTCAGGATCTGTTAGGCCAAAAGAGATTACTGGTTTTAACACTTTTTCACTATCTTTCCCCTGTATATTACCAACCCCTTCAGTTACCATTCAAAATCTTCATGAGCAGCACCTGATTAAATTGAGGCAAAATGACCTAGGTTAAGTGCAATAGTTTGTTAGTCTCAACAAAAATAGTAATTTTAGCAGGAATGAGTTAGAGAGAGCACTTAAATAAACTAGTCTGTAGTTTTCGGAGGGATGCAGTCTCCACCAGCTGAGCATTAATGTGTGGTCAAAGCTTACAGCCTTTTTCATGTCACAGCTATATACAGCAAAGGGCAGCTGTCTTCCACCTGAATACTTTCAGCAACTTAACAGAGTAAGTGAAAGTTGCCGGCAATATGAATATCTGCTCAGTATATTCTTACCTTAGTTTCAGTTGTACTATTAAGAAATAATATACTACTAATAAAAAGCATATATATACTATGTACTAAGCTATATACTATATGCTATTATGAAATTTTATAATCACTGGGAGATGGGGAGAGAATAAAAGTAAAAAACCCAACCACTGGTGATTAGAATTAGTCATGTGTAAGCAGTGACCTAAATGTAAGAGTCTTACACTGACTCTCCTTGGGGTGCAACGTACTTGACTCACCGTAGGTGTCTATTGCCATTTAAGCTGTCACCAGGCATTTCAAACATCCTCATGGAGCTGATAGCTAGCCATGTGTGCTTAAGACCAAAAATTAATCTTTTATATGACTGTGGAAGTCTGGTTTCATTGAAGGTGGGTCTCTTAAGGTTGGTTGCCAGCTTATGTGGTTCAACAGGGCCAATGAACAAGCAATGGCAAGAGCCTTTTGGCGCCATAGCTAATGCATTATGTGTGTGGGATAGCCTACATCTTGCAGGCAAACATGGAGACTTTCACTCACTTGGAGAGAGTCAAGAGTGAACAGACCGAATTTTGATTAAAATTGCAAAAAAATGAAATTCTGTATGATGCAGGCTGAATAGCTCTAATGGACAAAGTGGAACAAAGTTTCCCCGTTTTCTCCTAGTTGCATATGTATCTGTGCTACAAACCTGGGGACTGGACTTGACCGTATCACTTCTGAGAAAAGAGAGGTAAAATTGGAGTCACTGTAACCTTGATGTTAGGCTAATTTACATGACTGGAATTGCCAGCTCTGCTTATAATGTGTTTAGCAAGGCAAGAGAGGGTTGAACAAGTGAAAAGTAAGAGTGAAGAGAAAAATTGATGGCATTCAGTAGTAGCAATATCAGTACCAGTTTTAGGGTTGACAGGTCCAGGGACCTCAGTGTTAAAGGACCAAAGGGCTAAATAACAAAGAATGGAAACAGAGACTGTTCAGGATTCTTAAAGCAGAGAACAGAGAATTTTTTTTAATATCTGCATGTAAGAGAAATAAAACCTGTTTTACTAAGGAGGATTTCAATTTTGGAGACACATTAAAGGTCTCACACAGGCAGTAGTTAGTCATTAGAGTACTGGAATACATGCATATATGGGTGGGTTCTTTTTTTCTTTTTTTCCCTCAAAGTAGAGGCGTCGTGCTTAACACAAGCTAGATCTATTTTGGACCTCATTATATGGATAAAGATGAATTAATTGCTGGATTAGTATCTGGCTGTTGCTTAGAGACTGGTGATTATGACCTGCTTATATTTAATATAAGCAGATAAAAGATAGTCCCAACCACTTTTATTTCGTTTCATTGATTGTAAGATAGTCCTGACCACTACTTCCTAGGAAACCACCAGCTTCCAAGGTGGTGATTAGCTTGTCTGTATGAATTATATATGGCGTTTCAAACAAGGTTAGTTTCCAAGCTAAGGAGGATTTAATGGAAAATGGAAGACAAAAAATAAAAAAGAAAGCAACTATGTCTGTGAAAAATGGAGCTTTATGAAAAGAATTTCTGAGATTATTTTGATATTTACTTGAGAAGTAATGATTCCATATTTGTAAAGAAGACAGGTTTTGTCCAGCATTTAACCTGTCCTTGTGGAAAAATGCAAGTAATTGGAAAATAAAAAACAATATTTAGCAAAAGGAAGAAAAAGCACACAGATAATAATCAATATAATTAGAAGTTATTAAGAGTAAAATATGATAAGAAAAAACAAACACATAAAGGAAAATGAATGGCTCAAATAAACAATGAAGATGACCATGTCTATGAGAAACAAGTTCTCAGGATAAGTATAGTACTTACAGGTGATATTATAAAAAAAATTAAGAAAACCTAGAAGTTTTCTTCCATATTTGGCAAAAAAATCTGTTATTACACCCCATAGGTAGTTTTGACTTACTGATAATTGGAGAAGTCACTATCTGTCCTCATTAAAACAGGAGGCCTTCAAAATCATGCCCAAGAGACTTGGGGAGTTTGTTGAGCAGATCTCTGGATATAAGTTAGGTATTTATTAGGGGATATAATAATAGAACATTACAAAAGCTTGAAGAACACAAACATTTGCCCAGTATTAAAAAAAAAAAAAAAAGTATGTGGGCTGACTTGGTGACTGTAAGCCTATTAAAATGAGGAAAACTATCACTCAAGTTTCATTTTATGGATATTAAAATAAAGGAATGAAATGAATGTCAGTAATAACAGCTTTCTAGAATGCAGGTTTTATGAAAAAAACTACTGAGATGATCTTGGTTGATGTAGATAAAGGCTCCTAGCCCTTGGAGCCGTCTGGGACCAGCTGGAACCAGCTGTGTCCGGCACGGGGCAGCCCCGACCTCTCCCCTCAGGGGGCGCCCTGCACCTCCCCTACCGACACCGGGGCATGGACACCCAGTAAAGAACTGTGCACAAATGCAGCCATTAAAGATTGCTGCTCAGTACTTCCCACAGGTCTGGATCAGACCCTTCGTAGGTTGACAGCGTGAGGATATTTCTGGACACATGCCTGCACCTTTGAGGTGAGGTTGAAGCCACCGTTTCTCCTGAAATAAAGCCAGGCTGTGATGGAGTCTGCAGCCAGCCCCCCCACCAGGAGGGACTAGGTACTGTCACACAGCTCGGAGAGCCTGGGACTGCCTTTCATCTGCTCCTCACCATTTTATCTACTGCAACGTGTTGCACCTTCAGAAGCTGTCAGTTTTGGAGACACATCTCTCCAACCTGTCGAGATTCACAGGGATGGACAGATGCCTAGTAGCCATGCTGGCTGCCTGTCTCCTGCAGGCAGAAAGACCTCTCTCCTCTTCAGCTCCCCCTCCCATTGACCGGGGGTGTTTCAGAGCAAGTAGAAGTTGTTTCTCCACATTTCTCTTCACATTTCACTCATACTGAGAGTCTGAGACTAGCTGTTGTAGGGACCTGTGTTGTACATGTGTGTATCTACACTCTCACTAATGTATCTTCCTCCTGGTCCAGCAGTGAGAAAACCAAGATGAAGCCATTGGTGCTCTGCTCCAGCGGGGTCTCTCCAGGGCTGCAGGGGATCCCTGCTCTGGGCCTGCAGCACCTCCTGCCCTCCTCCTCCACCTCCGCTCACCTTCCTGTTTTCAGGATTATTTCTCACACATTTTTTCCTTACTCCTCACTGTGTCTGTGTGCTGTTTTACTCTTCTGCAAGTGTGTTTTCACAGAGGCTCCACCAGACTTGGAAGAGAAATAAAATCCCTCTTTTACTTGTAAGACAGGTGTACCTGATAAACACACCTAGGGGGTTGCAAAGGAAGATTCTCCACAATAAGCTGCTGGCAGAGGTGTTAGTGTTGAAGTAAAAGGCTTAGTTATAGTATTGGACACACAAATAAGAAAACCATATCTTCATCTCTGAAGTTCTGGGTTTGTTTTTTCATTCTGTAAAAGACTGAGGAACTGGTTAAGTTTAGAACAGTGTGTGAAGTCTGGAGGTGAGATTTTTAGAAAAATACAGCTGGAAAAACAAAAGACAACTGAAAGTTAATGTGCATATGGTGTAGAGGTATCTTCATGGACAGAAAATTACAAGTAGTAAAGACCACTGCACTGTAGTGGATAAAATCACGACAAGAATCAAAAACTAGAAGCTGAAGCAAAAAAAAAAAAACAAAACAGCAAGAAGTTAGTAAATTACCTTCTTAACATTAAAGGTGGTTAACTATTGGGACAGGCTACTAAAGCAAATGAGATAATTTCCACTGCTTTGTCTCTTCACATGAAAAATGGGATGACTTTCTGAAATATTTCCTTTAACCGAGCTCAAGTTTTTGGGTCATGGGTTGAAATATATGTAATCCAAGAGTACCTTTTGGCTTTAAAGACTCCGAATCATCTTTCAGTAAGAAAAGCTATTTCAGCAAAATGATATTTTTTCACGAAAAATATTTACTTTCCTTAAAAATGAGTGATTTATTCACATGTAAACAATTAAAACTGAAAAAAAATAGGTGCAACTGGTATTTGAATCAATTCTCTAAGGAAGTCAGTATCTTTGTCCTTCACCATAAATAGCCTCAGTTAATCTGATTTGCTCTTAGAGTTTCAAAAGAGGTTTTTAGCTGACACTGTCTGTTCTTCTCTGCTCTTCTTGAACTTCTCCGCTTTTGATTGCATCTGAGACCCACAGGCCTTGTCAGATCACCTTATATGCTGGAGCTGTGCTACTATTATGCCAGTTAAGGGAATAATTGATGCTTTTTAACAGCACCCTAGGAAGAAAGTGGCTGAGGCTGTCCTGTGACATCAATCTGCCATACGGTCCCAGTCCGTGTGTGCATAGAACAGAGCTCTCAGGTTATAGCATAGACATTTCTGTCACAGGACTTAGGAGTCTGCCTTGCAACAGCAGTTAATCATTTAATGTAGAAAAACATGGTAACATCTGTTGTCATAATACTGCTAAGTGATGGAAGAAATGTGTAAAAAAAATCCATCTGCCCCCACCTTCTCATGCTCACCTTCACCCCTTCCCTCCCGACTCCTCTCCTCCCAAGGGGTTTTTTTGGTTTATTTTTGTAACTTTAAGAAAACAGGCAGAAGAAGTAAAATATTCACCAGGGAATGATAAAAGTACTAAAAGACTGGAGAAAAATGTAAGTACCGTTAGAAGAGGGCAGGCCAGGCTGCCTGGCTATATCTGTGGCTTCTCTCATGCTCCCTTCTTCTTGTCTGTGTCCCCATGCTTCTGTGTCTTGTTTTGATAGATGAAAGTTCAAGCAGTGAAACACACTGTCAGACTAAAACCATTTGTCACTGAAAGCTAGCACCAGTCTGCGTACAGATATCGGGTCTGAGTCATGTCTTTTCTTTTGACAAGGATGTCAGTGCTATTTGTCACAGACTTGTTTATCTGCCAGATCAGACTGCCATTTTGCTACCCTGGGTCAGCGCATAGGAGAAGCAGCTCACCTCCAATAACACTGTCAAATTACCCTCAGCATAAAGATGCCAAAGCTGGTGCCTTCGTATTTTTTAACTTCAATGAGACGGGGTCAGGAAGAGTAGTTTGGCAAGTCCTACGGGGCTATACAGAATGCCAAGGCAGCTCACCTGTTAAAAATCCACTTAAAGTGGTTTTAATCTTTGTTTCAAAGAGATATCAGAAATGATCATTTTGATCTTTCCTGTATTTTTACATTTTGGCACATCTGGTGATCAAAGCATACTTTAGCTACTGACAGCTCGTGTAGCTAAACAGTGGCTCTTTGGTCTGGAAATTAATCCTTTCTTTAATCTTCATGTCAGCAGAGAACCGAATTGCAAATGTAGCCATAAATGATTGGACCTGGTCCCATTATTGGGTTTACAAACATTAATGTGGGGATTTTTTTTAATCTAAAGATTGAAGGATTTAAGGAAGGATTTATGTAGTTCTCTTGTTCTCCTGAATCTTTTGTTGCATTTCAAACACAAATTACACAGACAAGGGCAGAAGACATCAGAAACATGCCGCAAAGTAATACTACAAAGGCTGCATTTGAACTGGAAAGGCAGATTACCATGCTAATACAAGAAGAGAGGGGTGAAGAGTAGATAAATACTTCAAATCCATCAGATTGTTCTTGATAAGCGGTATTATCACTAAAGATTAGTTTAAATTGTAAATATACAGTAGCAGCTACTCATACATGCCAAAGTTTCCCAAATAGCTGTCTGTTTGGATGGCAATACAGTATGAAGATGAGAAATGATGAGTTTTGAATGGTATGAGTGAAGTGGAGAAGAACAAAATGACATTTCCTCCCTTTTTACACCAAGTGCATGTCATTTTGGTACCAGATTTGAACTAGAAATAGTTTAAAGTTCTAAAGGCTCAGTATTTTCCTTCTAATACCCTTTGTTTTCAGAGTCCCATAGACCTTTAGGCCCACTCTGCTCTTTTTCTCCTGAATTACTCACACGCAAGTGGGAGAGGCAGGAGGTAAATTATTTGAGCTATCTGAAAGATGAGGTATATGGATCAGATATTCTTTTCCTACTAGCCCAGAATCCTCTTTCTGTGCATTGATGGAAAAAGATATAACAACATCAAAGTATTGGTATTTCAGTCCTCTATGTTATGGTCTTAGTGCTCACAGCAAGACTGAAGGAATAGAATGCAGTCTGTGGGAAATAAAGCCCATGTGAACATCCTGTAACTCTGAAAGGTCTAAGAGTACCATCATGTACACTCACTGAAATCAGCCAGACTGCATGAGCACAAATCAAGGCAAAATTTTCCATAGCCCTTAGGAGGTTTGTCTTGGCTTAACAACTGAGCCTTTTGAGGTTTCACTACTCCTTCTTGCCAGCCACACCATAAAGAGATGCAGGTGTTTCCTTAATTTTCTCGCAGTTAGATAAATTTCTTTCAGGTGCATCGGAAATATACATATTGCTCACCCCCCACCCCTCCCAACCGTTAGCAATTTGGCAAAAAAATGTAAGATTTATGAACTTGCAAATTAGTATGAACAAGTAACAACATATCCCTTTTCTTATCCAGTATATTTACTGACTTAAGTTTCAGCACTTGTTTTCATGTGATTCAGAATACAGCCTAGTCCCTTACTGTAAAAAAAAAAAAACAAAAAACCAAAGCCTGCCAGTGAGATTCATTATAGAGCAGAAAAAAAATAGAGGAAAAAACAGAATAATTTTCCAAGTGATATGATAACTTTTGATGGAGAAATTAATGTTCCGCCTTCATTGAACAGGTCTTGCATGAGGTAAAGGAGGAACAAAGGACTTGGGCAGGGTATATTCCATGGTGATTTGGGCTACTCATAATGAAGGGGAATTCCTCTGACCCAGATTTCCACCTTCAGCCTCAGGCAATTCCCAAATCCAATCAAGACAATACAATCCCAGTAAATTTTTCCTTGTGATGAATCAGCATTTTCTGATGAATTGGAAAAAAAAAAACAAAACCAAAACAGCAGCAAGAAAACAATTTGTTGAAGTGCCTTTCTTAGTAAACATTTATGTACAGGGCTCTAGTATCCTAAAAATCCTGCTGACTTTTCTTCAGAGGGAGGAAGGGAACATGGAAATGCCAAATGGACATACCAAGAAATTTAGTGCTCATTATCTCTTTAGTGCAAGGCAGAGCTTGAATAAGAATTGAAATTCTAGGAGAGATTGCCAAAAGGGATGGTAATGGACCTTCAGGAGGGGTTTAGACAGTTACCTTAAAATTCTGTGTTGAGCCTTGTGCAGTTTGGAAGCAAAAAATTGTTATGTGGTGCCTTTTTCATTCACACCGTGAAAGCACACTGTGAAATCATGTGGTAGTCCTGACTCAAAATATGAAGTTTCCATACCACAAAAGCCAGCCTGCTGAGTACCCCTGCAGTTAGTCAAAGAAGGACAAAGAATTAAATCAATTATTTTTTACTTACTGGTGTTGATAACACAGTGAGAACATAACACAATTTAAAGGTATTTTGCTGGGGACACCATAGAATCCACACTTTTTTTTTTTTTAAGAAACCTTTTTGTCATTAACAGTATAGATAATCCATTAAAGGACATAAAGTCTTAATCTTCATCTCTCTTGTACTTTGTAACACATACTAAATTGAATGTTTTGCATATATTGGTGTAGACAAAAGAGAAAGTGCTATTGAATGATATAGATAATGTACTTTTTTTCTTTTTCCCTTTTTCTTTTTTTTCCACAACCTGTATTGTTCCAGTTAAGTTTTTCTTACAAACAGCTTTGTGAAGAAGAACATCTTAAAGGATGCTGAAGCTCAGGTCAGCAAACTTTCTTCAGTCTTGGGTTCTTGAAATGTCTGTGGGTCAGGAGGCCATTTAATTCACCATTATTATGTTGTGGTAAGCATGGCACAGGTGACAATGACACTCAATCAGAGTGTGATCTGTAAATACTTTTGAAGGTAGGCACCTGGGTTCTTTGTAGAAATTAAAAAAAAAAAAAATAATCTGGAGTTACAATGCAGGAAACTCAAACTTTGAAAATCTGCATTTTATTTTATTTTTAATTTGACTCTGGAACCAGACTGTAACAGCCTGGAAAATTAAAACAGGAATTAGGAGGGAGGTATGAGGATAGCAAAGTTAGGAAAAGTTCCCAATCACTGAAAAGAAGAGATGGAAGTTGCTTCAAGAACTTTTTTAATCCTTTCCTCTCACCTGGGTAAACCACATTTACAACACCTCTGACTTGTTAATCTAAACTGACATCAAAGACTGATGATGATGAAGCTTCTCCTACAAAAGAAATATTCACAAACTGCTGTCCTGAACATCTGTCTTCAAATTTATCTGTTTTCTTTTTTATTTTTTTTTTGAAATTCAGACAATTGTTCAACATTTTTATTTTACTCACCATTTTCCTATTGAAGGATCACCTCCCTCTCCATTTTTTCTTTTCAAAGCTAAAAAAAATATTACAACCTTAAGCCATTTTTGCTTTTCTCAGAATAAGTCCCCAACACCAAAGTAGAGCTGAATGACTGTCTCCTGTGTCTTCTATACAGCATATCCGTTTTTACATACCAGTTTGAAATGGTATCTAATTGCTGAATGGTAGTTATAATTTGAACCTTTATTAGCCTCATGAAAAATTGCCTGAAGTCCTGGCAATACAGCACTTACACCACTGAGAGAAATTGCTGCCAAGCGCATGTGATGTGACAGAAGCTTAATTGTTGCATTGGTCATCAGGTGATACCTGTGGGAAAATGTTGACACTTGCAGAGAGCACCCTGGGCTGACAAGGAGTGTGTCCATGTGATGCAGTGGTCAGTCCATTATTTCTGATTTAATGCAGGTGACCTGTAATGTAATGAACCTACTTAACTGTGAGATGGAGTTGCTGTCACTGTCATCAGATACCTGGTATTTTCCAGTACTTCAGGACTGACAGACGTATGATCTAAACCCTTGTTATCAGGATCTGCAATACTTCCCACTGAATATACAGTAGTGGCTAGCAAGTAGGATGTTCCATAAGGTCTGCTTTCCATCTTATTATCAGGGTAACCGATACCCTACATTCTTGTGGAATAATTAAAGAAAGACAATTATTTTTACTGGCACTTTTCTAATCTGTCTAGAATATTGGTCAAGTTTACTGAAGCATTTGTTTCTTCCTATGCCATGAGATATGCAGGTATACACTTTCCCGTAATATGGTAGTTGTCATTTAAGGATTGCAAAACATTTTCATGAATTCAGCCTCACTTTATCTTGGAGCAATTATTTCCTTTGAAACCTAAAGAAGTGATTATGTATAGGTAAACAGTGGCAAGGATGCAAGAAGACTGGTTACCAGACCCAGGAACGCTTCCTCAGTAAGATTAATTTTAGTTCTATTTTGATTGATTCAGGTCAGCAGATATTGCAAGAAAGTCCAAGACATTCAAGTAAGTTGTTGCATACCTAGACACATGGAACACTGGGACCAAAACAGGAGACTTCCACCTAATCTTGGATGTGATCTGAATAAAATTGTATTTATACTGCTTATAACTGTAGTCTCAGAGAATTCTTGTCTTTCTATGTAACTGAACTCAGTTGTATAGGAAGATTCAAGCAATCCACTCTGATCATGTAATATTCAAGACTTTTTTCTTTGTTTTCAGAGTCAGCCTCAAGAGATAATGCTAACATGTATTAGTGTCGAACACTACATGTGGTAGTACATTCCTTGCATGAACTGCCTCAGGAATTCCAGACATTGCTACTGACCGGTAAGGACCTATAATAAATATCACAATATATCACAGGGGAACTGTGATGACTTGTGATGTAAGAGCTGGTACACAATTGTTCTTAAAATCCATGTTGATTAAATAGTGGTTTCAGTTCATAGCAGGGCAGCTGGGCATGACGGCTAATAGAGGAATGTACTGTGAGGTCCTGAGGAGGAGTGAAGCTTTGCAAGGCTCTGGATAGCACACATGCAGCTCATTTTCACAACAAGAATGCTGTTTTCATAAGCTCTTAGTAAGAGTAAGTCCAAGTGAAACAGGAACAATTTTAAAATCATTAACCTTTGACCACAGATTGGGACAGGAAGAAAAGGGGAATTATGTTCTTGAAGAAGGGCTGTGCTAAGTATTGTAGCCTTCTGATGCTTTGCCTTGTAAAGCATTGTTGGGTTTATACAAGGAGCAGTTAATTCTGCATGCTTATCTGAACCAGAAAGATGGGGAAATGAAAAGCAGCACAAAGATATTCTTTGATGTATTTGTGTGGTATTGCATCTCTGCCAACGGAGAGGATTTATGAGCTAGGACACCATTCACAGGAAACACAGCTAGGCTGCTTGTAAGTCCGACTGGGTAAAACCATAAACACTGCACAGAATCATATGGACTTTCCCAGGTTTCTACTGAGTCAAAGATCTCTGTGTTATGCTCCTTTACTCCACATGGATGTGTTCACAGGCAGAAGTAAATTAATTTTTATAGCATCATCCTGTGGCTCAGTGACTGACTAAGATTACTCAGGTTCTCTCTGAGCATCTCCAATCCTCAGGAGATGCTCCAAATTTGCAACAGCTGCCTCAGCTGATCTTCCAGTTCTTGCGTTGTATTTCTATGCTGTCCAGAGCTCTTTGCTGTCATCTTCGGCCAACCATGGTACATCCTGTGCAATCTTCTGTCTGCGTTGTTGATGAAATTAATAAAATCTGGAAGGAGGAGTGGAAAAAAGTCAGAGAGGTCACAAAAGACAGACAACACATTAACTGGAGTTGCACAACACTGACACTGTAATGTAACAAAGTTAATAAGGTATAAAACCTGACTGCTCCTTTTATAAGCAAACTCTTCCTGGTAATTAAACCAATAGAGCAGAGAGAGTCAATTATGATGATCTGTGGCCATGTGTACACAGGTACTGGGGATGCCAGGCAGCTGTACACAGCTGCAGAAAGCATTTCTGAATGTGGGATCTGATGCTCTTTAACAATAAGCTTCTGCTTGCCAGAGCCAAACTAGCTAGTAAATCCCTGCTAGCAGGAAAATCCTTTATATAGACTCAGGTCCACTGCAGTAAAAGGCAGTCACTCACATACTGATTTGAAAAGTAAGAAATCCCAAAAAGGAAGAAACCTGAACTATTCTAAAAGTACTGGCACTGCTGTACTTGTTACACCCCTTTGTCATAGACATAAGCAAGTAACTCAGGGATGAAGTCTGCCCTCATGGAGAACAGAGAGAAGGATTGCCAAATGAATTAAGGCAAAATATTCTCCAGTGTGAATGACAGCCTAAACTTTGCTAATATTTGCTTCAGCACAAATGTGAATGGGGAAAATTTCTTGCAAGAAGACCCAAGATTATGATTATGTCTCTGTATTAGATCAAGGGAATGAATTTGGAAATGCCACGACCTGTTTATTATACTTGTTATAAATCCCTTGGTATCAAATGAGGTCACCTGGGATGAATGTCAGTCATAAAAACAAAGCTATTAGGGACGTTTTTGTCATACTGCCAAGGTACGGTTGTTCAGACTCAAAAACACACTCATAATAAAAAGCAATTTCTTTGCTAATATTGAAAGTTTTGATAGAGGGACCTGTTCAGAAAACTGTTCTAACTGTGAATTTAAGGAATTAATTTGTGGCTTCCATTTTGTCTTAATAACAAAAAAGAGATGAATTTCCATAAAATTTTAAGTGTAAACTGTGTAAGGAGATGAAGTTTCAATCTAGAAACCGTGTCATATTTAATTAGGTTTAACAGGTCACAAAATAATAGCATGTTACGTATAAGCCATGCTGTCCTCCATTTAAGTTGGAGTATAGCCTACACTACCCGAAGTTCCAAGAAAGAAGCAGATGGGTTCAGCTGGCAGTAACAAAACAAAACAATGGCTTTGCAACCTCAGTATTTCTATGTTTTTTAAAATCTATTCCTAAGCAGTTTGAATTAATATCACTCCTGTATCATTCATTAACTCTTAGTGAAGTTCAAAATAATAACTGACGTCATGTTTGTAACCGTAAAGAATAGCTCAGAAGATGACAATTTAAAGAGCATGCAGCGTGAAATACACTGTCAGTTATGCTGACATAAGGAAGAACTCTATGCATTCAAAAGGAGGAAGTAGTGGGTTGTTTTGTTTTACTTTCATAGAATCATAGAATCATTTAGGTTGGAAAAGTTTTAAGATCATTAAGTCCAACCATTTACTTAACACTGCCATTCCATCAGTAATATTTTTAACCAAATGCATAACTGAATGGTGGTATCTATGTCCAAAAGACACTATATTACCTCAGAAAGGGCTTAGACTAATTCAGAATCACAGAACAGTAAGGGTTGGAAGGGACCTCGGGAGATCATCCAGTCCAACCCTTCTGCTAAAGCAGGTTCACCTAGAGCAGGTTGCACTGGACATCATCCAGGCAGGCTTTGAATATCTCCAGAGAAGGAGACTCCACACCCCCCCTGGGCAGCCTGTGCCAGTGTTGTGTAAGAGGTTCTTCCGCATATTCAACTGAAACCTCTTATGCTTCAGTTTGTGGCCATTGCCCCTTGTCCTGTCGCTGGACACCACTGAGAAAAGTCTGGCTCCATTCTCATGACATCCACCCTTAAGATATTTGTATGTGTTGGTGAGATGCCCTCTCAGTTTTCTCTTCTTCAGGCTGAACAAGCCCAGAGCTCTCAGCCTTTCCTCATAGGGGAGATGATCCAGTCCTCTCATCATCTTTGTTGCCCTCCTCTGCGCTCTCTCTAGGAGTTCATGGAGGACTAATTCATTAGAAGGTATTAAAAATATTTACCTCAGGAATTTCCTAAATTTCAGGCTGATAATTAGTGGGATGACAGTCAGGAGCAGGAGTTGTTCGGTGTTTCTCCATGTCCTCTGTTCTTTCCTTAACCAGCCATTACCGGCCTCTTCTAGAGAGGGAGGGTCTTGGTCACATTTCTGGCATGGCCCAGCATAAGAGAACTTATGTTTGGAATAACTGGGCTTCAGTCACAAGTGTCTGAGCCATTTACATGTAAAAAATATTACACTTAAATTCTTCTCCTGGATCAAAGGAAAAACACCTTACATACAGATCCAAGAATTTATAATTGCTGCAATTAAAATTGAGGCAATGCAATAAAAGCATGACTGTTATTACAGTCCATTTAGGATGATACTAATACTTTTAGTAAGTAACAGAGTTAAGACTGATAAAGAAAAAGTTTCTAGTATCTATACATTTTTCTTCGGTGCTATGCTCACCTGTTATGCTTCACTTGTCTTTGAAGGTCATCAGCTTCAGTCCTCTTCTAGAAGGATATTCTCTTTCATTCTTGCAGTGACTCACCCAGTACTTCACTGGTTTCCAGTGCCACAGTGTTCTTGTTCTTCTATTACTATCCCTGAAACCTCTTTCACCTGACTCACATTTGTTAATTTTTTGTTTGTTTATACCTTTTGTCACCAGTATCTGGCCACCATGATTTGTGTGTAGAGTCCTAGTACTTCTTGTGCCTGCACTCACCTAAACCCTACATTTTTATTCCAGTGTCATAAGATAGTTCACCCTGCACAGAGTACTTGCTTTACTGCTTATCTATGAACAATAGACTGTTGTCCTGGTTTCAGCTGGGACAGAATTAATTTTCTTCCTAGTAGCTGGTATAGTGCTGTGTTTTGGATTTAGTACTAGAAGAATGTTGACAACTCACTGATGTTTTAGTTGTTGCTGGATAGTGCTTAGTCTAGCCAAGGGCTTCTCAGCTCTCAGCTCTGCCAGGTGCATGAGAAGCTGGGAGGGGACATAGTCAGGACAGCTGACCCCAACTGGCCAAGAGGCTATTCCAGACCATATGAAATCATGTTTAATATATAAGCTGCGGGAAGAAGAAGGAAGGGGGGGACATTTTGAGTTATGGTGTTTGTCTTCCCAAGTAACCATTACATGTGATAGAGCCCTGCTTTCCTGGAGATGGATGAATACCTGCCTGCTGATGGGAAGTGGTGAATGAATTCCTTGCTTTGCTTTGCTTGTGTGTGTGGCTTTTGCTTTCCCTATTAAACTGTCTTTATCTCAACCTGCAAGTTTCTCACTTTTACCCTTCTGATTCTCTCCCCCATCCCGTTGTGGGGAGAGTGAGCAAGCGGCTGCTTCGTGCTTAGTTGCCAGACAGGGTTAAACCACAACAGTCCTTTTTGGTGCCCAACGTGGGGCTCAAAGGGTTTGAGATAATGACAGGTTTGACTGGAATGTGCTAGATCGAATTTATAGCTGTTATTGCTGTTTAGATGTTGGTTGGCAGGCTCCTGTGCTTGCCATGGGGTTTGCTCACCTTACTGTACCTTAGAATCGAGTGCTCATCAGTGGCTGCTTTTTGCTTTTGCTGCTTGTGGTACTGCTACCCTGCTTATCATTTCACTGTGCTGTGCCTGGGAACATTTTGATAACCGCTATGGTGATGCACCTGGGCTGACAGATGGCCAGGGCATCACTGCTATTTCTGTGCTACTGTACCGGACAGGCTGGAACTCCAGTGTGAACTCGAGTTGAAGGAACTGTGACCTAGGGATGAGTCTGCGCGGGAGCAGGACATTCCAAAGAGGTGGTGTGGCCATGAATAAGTCCACACGACAGCAGATATATCTCAAAGTGTCTGTGGCCATGGTTATGCCTGTGCCGTAGTAGGTATACCTTTAAAAGGATTGTGGCCCAAGGATAAGTCCACATTGGAGAAGGTATACCTCAAAGCATCTGTGGCTGTGTATGAGGTCATGATGGAGCACTTCAGAGTGTGTGGCTATAGATAAGCTCATGACAGAGCAGGGTAAGCATGACAGCTACGGATAAGGCCATGTTGGAGCAAATTCATTTCTGAAGGGACCGTGACTGTGGGTAAGGTCCTGCTGGAGCAGGTCTACCTCTGAAGGCATTGTGACCCATGGAGAAGGCCACACTGGAATAGGTGCACCTTGAAGTGACTGCAACTGTGGATAAGTCCATGCCACAGCAGGTATATGCCTGGAGAGACCGTGGGTTGTAGATAAGGCTCTTCTTGGAGTGGGTATAGCCTTACGGGACTGCAGGCTGTGGATAAGTCCAAGCCAGAGCAGGGGCAGGAGGGGGAGTTCATCGCAATGTTAAACCCTATAAGCTGGGCCAACGGGGCCAGGGGTGGAGATTCTAATGGATATACATTTAAATTACTGTAACCCACGATTTGAGTTGCATGTTGTAGGAATTACTAGAGCAAGAACCACATGAACCAACAGAGGACAAGCCTTACACGAAGCAGTGCAAGTGCAGCAGTGACCTAACCTGAGCTGGCTTTGGTGCCCAGTAACACCATGCAACACAGCACCTCTCCTGTCCTGAGTGACTAGCCTAACGGGTGGAGTCCAAAGTCGTGGGCTAAATGAAGTCAATGGACATTTTGTGGACATTTCTGGACATTTTACAAGGGTGGTCCATAGACTAAGGCAATGATATCTGTGTAATATATTAAAGGATGGGAAGGTTGGTTAATGAGGATGTATTGGATACTGTGGGACCTGGGCATGATATAAATGGTATGGAATAAGGGTTGGGTACAATTCCGTAAAGTTAAACTAAAGCTTAAAAAAATTTAGATGACACTGAATTGATGGCTAGACAATTGTCACAACGAAAAGAAGCTAAAATCAGCACGGGCTAAGACAAATCCAGACAAACTATGCAATCTTGCAAGATATGTCAACAGAAAGTCTTTGCAAGTAGTGATAATACAGTATACAGTAGACTTAAAGAAGGAAAAAAAAAAAAAAAGAAAGGCTTCTTACACCTAATTGCACTCACTTTGTCTAGGTGTTACAGAGAATAAAAAGGTGACAAGTGGTAAAAATTCAGTGAATTTATACAAGAAGAGAACAAGTTGATTTTCTTTATTTCTATTTTCTTCCCAGTAAGTCTGAAGTGACTTTGTTTGGATCAATATAGATATCTTGCTTATGCGGTTGAATTGCTTACGCTGTTCAAAAATGCATGCCTTTAAAATTGTTTTCATTGTTTTCCAATGAAGCATATTTAAATGGCAGCATAGATTCTCCTATTCTTTACATGACATAAATCAGAAACAGTTCTACTATGTCAGGGAAAAACTGCTGTGACCAAGTGCTGAAGAATGTGGCCGCATCATTTAAAATTAATATGTTCAGTGTATGCTCTATTTGTATTCACTGCTTTCTGTTCACTAAATATTTCTTTGTTCTTAAGGATATGAGCCATATCTCTCAAGGGTAATGCTTATTCTCTAGAACAGTAAACATATTGACCACTGCTAAGAATCTTGTAAGAGAATTTGCACTACATTAGCAGGCCATGAATCTCCCTTTCTAAGAATCCATATTACAAAACAGATGTTTAATCAAAAACATGTCATTATATTGATTTCTTGGGAAGTAATATACCCAAATGTGTGTTTACACACACAGATACATGTGCACATGCAAATGCATAGACAGAGTTGCATAAACAGAATGTATTGCACAAAACAGATCAATGGTTTCTTGGCTGAGCTATCTTTCTCTTAGATTTGGTACCGATTCTATCTGTAAGAAATATTGATTCTTAATCAATTCAAAAAGAATATGGGCCTCAGATTACTGTTACAGTCCACAACTACCTTTTTTTTTCTCAGACTGTATGATACGGCAGGCTTTCTATCTACATTCACCTTCATATATATATATATTATCTGTACGCCATTTTACAGTGGCAGAATATTTCCTTGAGAAGGGATAGACAAGTTTCCGTTATAAATTTTAGCCAGTGGCATCCACTTAGACATATGTGTGCCGTGACATAAATAACATCCATGTCTCCTTTGTCTTCTGGGATGCAGGGGGAAGATTCTGTGTCTATTATTAGACTTAATTGTAACTGTTCTCCATGAGAAGTGGTTTTCTTTGTTACAGAAGCAGATATTCTGCCTTTGAAAACAATCTCTTCCTTTTTTCTTTTTCTCCCCAGCCATCTGGTTTGGTATTATGGAAATTATCAAGACTGTGACAAGGGAGCACCACTATTGAAATCTGTTAGGTATCCTACCTTATACAACTTTGGTTGATTAAGTTCTGTACTTTGATAAGGACATGTGACAAATGTGATGCTGTAAGCTAAAACTTTTTTTTTTTTTTTCTCCTCAGTTGATTGTCAGCTTTGATTCTTCCACATTTTCCTGCTCATTGTAATATTTTCATGACATTTTCTTCCCTTCAGGGGATGCTACATTGCCAGTTGCTAACTGGTCTCTCTAACTGTCTTATACGAATTTTCATGGGATCCAGTTGTTCCTGCAGCAAGTTTAGTATATAACCACTTAGAAAAAGCTGATGCTGGTATTCATCAACAACACACTGGGGTAAAAGGAATCAAGATAGATGCTTTGAAAGGATTGGCTGTTATTCTTATGAAATATTAACAGCATTTTGGACCTGTACTAAGACAGGTCTTCTTAGCACATTTAGTGTCCATCATCAACCTTGAGCTGTTCAATCAACAGGAGGAGAACTCATATTTTATTTTTGCAAAAAGAAAAAAAATCTTTATTAGTTTTGAAGAGACTGTAGTCAATTATGGAGTCCAGAGTCCGCTATGCACAACTGAGAATTTGAGTAATTTTTATGCATTTTCTCTCTCTCCTTTCCTGTCTTTATGCAAAATAAAACACCACCAACAAACCACCACCTACTTTGAGATAAAAAAAATGTGGAAGACAAAGCATTTGGCATGTGTGAAACTGGAGGATTTTAGCAAATGAGTCACTCTGTAGGACAGATAAGCTTTCTCCATGATTATGACCTTCTGTTGATCTGAGATGTGCCTCAAATGAAATTAAAAGTCTAAGGTTATTTAAATGTTGTTTGAGTTTTCTTTCTTTGTGGATTATTCCTCAGGTAATCAAGAAACCTGGGAAAAAGTGATGATGAGACTTCCTAATATTTTACTTACTCAAATGCACTCTCAAAACAGGCCCTCATTTAGGAGCAACTACATTATTTCCTTTAAAAAAATAAACCAAAGAAAACAAAATTGAAAAGAAACAATTCTTTACTTGCTATTAAATTTGAAGTATATTTTTCTTCATTCTTAGAAATTTTATAAAATAATTACTTTTCTGCAAAACTCCTCAGAGTCTTTGCTAGGTGTCTGAGAAACCCACTAGTTCCTCCCCCAGTACTGTTTTGCCTCTGACTTCTTAAAGGGTAAATGATACTTGAAGCGCAATAATACAGCTATCACACTGAATTTCTGGTTCAAGGGCAAGAGGTGAAAGCAGGGTTCCAAAACAATTCTTCACCGAAATACAGTGCCATCCCCTCATCTCTGCTTTCAGCTTCCTTATTCTACTGTTCTGCTAGTAGTAATTAAATGAAAAGGGTTAATTTTTATTGAAAATTATTGGCTGTTGATTATACTCCTCTTAGAGTTAATGAAATCTGGATCTTGTACATAGTAAAAGATAAACTTTCTTTCCCAAAGCCTTTGATTTTTAAACCTGGAAGCCAGGGTCCTAAAACACTTAGCACCCTTGAAAATATTACCTGTGTGTTGTCTAGTAACAGACAACAGTGAAAATGATTATTCCTTAACTAAAAGTCTGAACTCTAAACAGTTCACTTAAATAATTTGTCAGGTTTTTTGGTACCAGATAATCTGTAAGATCACTACAAAAGATAGATATACATTAATTTTGTAGGCAGAGTAACTGAGGCCTTTCTTCATGAAAGTCAGTAAATAAAGATGCAAATGTACTGTGCTTCAGCAGTTGCAAACCAAATTTCCATGAATTTCCACTGATGTTTTAGTAACTGGTACCCTGTATGGCATGGCTTCCTTGCTTTTAAAACTCTCAGGAATGAATGGACTTGTATATTCCATGCAGTCACGGACCATATCTACTGTTTTGCTTAAACTTATCGGCTCTAGAAGCTGCCTGCGCACTCCTTGAAGACAATTCTGTACTTTCACATTAGCCTGGTTCACTAGCTTGAATTGAGGCTTCCTGGATTCATAGGCAGGCCACACTGAAATCCTTCTAGGTTGACTCTGAAACTGATATTTATCAGTTCTCATCACCAGAAAGAAGGAAAAAAACAACCCTACTTGGAAGCAAATACCAAGGCAGTGCCATCAAGATCATCCACAGAAAGGCAAGGACATGTTTTGACACAATCTGAATTCGTAGGATTTTCTCCAGTCTGGTTTCACCCTAAACTACAAGATGGGAGCAGCTGACATGTCAGCCTTGTGGATGATGAGCAAATTGAGTCTTAACACCATATATAGATGTCTTGAATGTCAGTAGCTGGGCTTAAGCAAGAAGAAAATATTCTTGCAGGCCTACACAAAATCAGTGTCAGCTGCTCCTATGCCATTTGCAGTACAGCAAATGTAGGCAACTACAGTTCCAATTTTAAATCAAATTAAGTAGCTCCTTTTTACAATCACAATAAAATTCTCCCCAAGTATTTCAGGTATCCGAGTAACACTCACAATTATACCAACACAAAGCTATAATGGGAATGAGTTAGGCTTGTACCTTTTGCAATCATCTTCAGAATGGATTCCATTTAATGCCATTTTCTATTCTCATTACAACCTTTGTCAGGCAAAAACATCAGAATTTTAATGGTCAGTAAAGTCTGTTTAAAAACTATAAGCTCTTAATGCACTTACAGAGACTTTAACCTTTTAATATTCTGGACTCATCTCGCTTCTCTCTCCTTACAGAGTTCAGGAGATACAAACTAGCGTTCAGGAGAGACTAGAGATGGCAAAAGCAGAACGCCAGCCATTTTGAAAGCAAAACTACTGAAATGAAGAACATGCAGTGAGGATCCGGAAGCCACAGTCCTTGAGACCCATGTGACCTTGGATAAACTTAAATTGATATTTTCAAAAATCAGTGAAATCCCCCCACGCACAGAAGGCACTTGGCAAAGTGGCCTGGCATTCTGAGGTGCTAAATTTTTTGTCACCTCTTTGATGCATGTGTGGGTTGCTTATCCAAAGAAGGCAATGGCCATCTCCTGGCTTGCGCTGAGTTTATGTCCATCAGAAACCAAGGCATTAACAAAGGAAAACCAAGGACCTGGGAACTTGGATCCTGTACAAACACAACCGCTGATGCAAGGTGAACCAGAAAACACGGTGACTTTAGACTGCTGCCTTTTTTTCCTTCAAAATGACTTCTCAATGAATCATGGCATGATTATTTAAAATGGAAATATCTACAGGAAATAAAGAAATCCCAAAATATCAATTTGCAACTGATTTGGGGAATTATCACTGGGAAATTAAATATTTGTGCATTGATGCATAGATTTCAGAGACCATGAGTTAGGGCAGCTTAAAGTAGTATGCCTATAAATCTGAATGCAGCACTGTGTGGACATTATCTTGTGACAGCATATTAATTGCACTTGTGTGGTTCTGTATCCAAGCTAGCCCGCTTTTTATTGAATAAATTCTCTTTGAACAAGACCTACTTCACTGCAAGGGCACATTGCTGGCTCATGTGCAACTTGGTGTCCACCAGGACCACCAGCTCCTTTTCTGCAGATCTAGACCCCAGCTTGTACTGGTACATGGGTTTATTCCTCCTTTGGTACAGGACTTGTCTCTTCCCCATGTTGAACTTCACAAGAGTTCTGTCAGCCCATTTCTCCAGCCTGGAGAAGGTCCTTCTTAATGGCAGCACAACCATCTGGTGAACAAACCACGCCTCCCAGTTTTGTGTTATCTTCAATCCAGTCTTGCCTTGTGGTAAGTCTTGCCTTGTAGCGTTGGCAGGATCAGTTAAAATTAGTGATTCTAGAAAATATCATGTTTCCAGCCAAAAGGCAGCAACCGTTAGATTCTAGAAACAACATCTTCAAGGTGGAGTAGTTTGGCTACAGCTGAAAAGCCTAGGGCTTTCAGTAATTTTTGATAATTTCAGGCCAGCTTCCAGAGGAGAAATGCTTTATTGTTCTGACATTTCACCAAATAAGTCAGAGATATTCTGAGCAAAACATGTTGATCATAGCAATCACCTGGTTTTGGAAAAGGCCTATCACCTGGAAAAAAAAAACCAGCAACTGCATTAATCTTTTTTTACTCTTTCATCTATAAATGTCAGAAGGATAAAAAAAATAACCATGACACTAAAGTCTTTCTTACTCTGGGAAAATTGTTTCTTTATTCTTCTTGAATCTGGAGTTGTAGCGTTTCCAATGCAAAAGCTAAAGTAAGTGTACCTGAGCCTATGGCCTCTGGGTATTAAAAAAGTTATTAGCAATGAAATACATTTATTTACTCATTCAGGTATGGCTTGCATGATCTAGCATAGTCTTAGATTAATCTTTAGCAGATCACCCTTATTCAGCAATGTGCTTATGAATATATGTATTTTAAGAAGAAAATTCAGATCGCCCAAAAAAGCATTTCAAATGAAACATGCTGTGTAGGGTTTGCGTGGCAAGGTTTTGGTAGCGGGGGGGCTACAGGAGTGGCTTCTGTCAGAAGATGCTAGAAGCTTCCTCTGTGTCTGATAGAGGCAACACCAGTCACCTCCAAGACGGACCCAATGCTGGCCAAGGCTGAGCCCATCACTGACTGTGGTACTGCCTCTGTGACGACATATTTAAGAAGGGGATAAAAACTTGCTGTGCAGCAGGAACCAGAAGAGAGGAGAGAGAGGATGTGAGAGGAGCAGCCCTGCAGCCCCCCATGCCAGTGCAGCAGAAGGAGCAGGAGGTGCTCCAGGCGCCGGAGCAGAGATTCCCCTCAGCCCTGGGGCA
>NW_009259427.1:20658-25642 GCF_000687185.1 Egretta garzetta | reverse complement strand
GGGGAGGACCCCACGCCGGAGCAGGGGGGTGCCCGAAGGAGGCTGTGACCCCGTGGGAAGCCCGCGCTGGAGCAGGCTCCTGGCAGGGCCTGTGGCCCCGTGGGGAGAGGAGCCCAGGCTGGGACAGGTTTGCTGGCCGGGCTGGTGACCCCGTGGGGACCCACGCTGGAGCCGTCATCTCCTGAGGGACTGCACGCTGTAGGAAGGTCTGGAGCAGTTGGTGAAGAACTGCAGCCCATGGGAAAGACCCAGGTTGGAAAATTTCATGGAGGACTGTCTGCCATGGGAGGGACCCCACAGTGGAGCAGGGGAAGAGTGTGAGGAGCAATGAATGGCAGAGACAACATGTGATGAACCCAGTGAAGTTGAGCTCTGGAAGAAGGGAGAGGTGGGAGGAAGGTGTTTTAAGATTTTAGCTATATTTCTTATTATTCTATTCTGATTTGATTGATAATAAATTAAATTAATTTCCCCAAGTTGATTCTGTTTTGCCCATGACGATAATTGCTGGATGATCTCTCCCTGCCCTTATCTTGACCCACAAGCCTTTCATCGTTATTTTCTGCCCCTGTCCAGTTGAGGAGGGGGAGTGATAGAGTGACTTGGTGGGAACCTGGCATCCAGCCAGGCTCAACCCCCCCCCACATTCATGTACAAGATAGCCATTCCATCTAGTGCTCTTTTGAGGTCCACTCATAAAATTTATATTGTCTATATAAATTACTGAGAACTCAAATTTTCTTCTGAGCAGCCAGGGCTGAGTGTGCTTCCACTGATTTCAAGAAGAGTAAGTTTGAAACAAATGTCTGTTGCAATGGAAACAGGGAACTCTTGGCCTTGGGTATTTCCATGTGTCTCATTAAGTTTTAATACTTGTTCTTATTCTTAATGTTCAGAAAAAAATATAGATACTTCTTTTCACCGTTTGCAAGATACTACCCCTGCCTTTTTTCACCACAGTTTTCATTTGCTACTTGTTTAGTTCTACTGACATTAACAAAATGTCCTGTTTTACATTGCATATAACTGCCAAATTCTGTTTATTATGATGTCTCTTTAACACATTCTATGTTTAACTAATGAAAATAGCTTGTTTAGTCCTGTCTTAAACAGTCCACTATTCTTGAAAGCTGATGCTGCACCTTAGAATTTTTTAATGACTGATAATATACTAAGCTGTTTCCAGCTGTAGACAATGAGTATGAACTCTCTTTATTAGTATTCAGTTGGGCACTAAAAGCATACTTTATAGAACCTAGCACTGCTGGTAAGAAGCCAATACAGAAAGAAAAAAAAACTCATTTGCTAAAAGGTTTCCAGAAATTTAATTAAAAGGGAGTGAAACGA
This sequence comes from Egretta garzetta, assembly GCF_000687185.1. Taxonomy (NCBI): domain Eukaryota; kingdom Metazoa; phylum Chordata; class Aves; order Pelecaniformes; family Ardeidae; genus Egretta; species Egretta garzetta. Next base: position 24,295 of record NW_009259427.1, on the reverse strand, counting down.
CAGTCCATATTTTACTTTTTTTCTTTTTTTTTTAATTAATTAATTAATACTGAGGGTCACCTTCCCAACTAATCAGTTTGCAAATAAATTTTTTAACTCATTTCAGCAAGTCTATCATATAAACTTGAAGAAATACTAACTAAATAATAATCTGTCTTCTAACTTTGAACAAGAAATTGTATCTGAATAGAGGCTATGGACTACCAGTACATCAAAAAGCCATTTGCAGTCCCAGTCTTCTGGCCTTCAAATAGAAACTACAAAAATACCAGTGTGGCAAGTGCTATGGAATTTTAGTTATAACTATAACCTTGAATTTCGCTTATGGTTATAATTATGGGGTATCTTGTGTGCACACCAAGTGCGTTTACATCATTAATCCCTAGGGTGGCCCAGGAACCCCTCAGCTTGTCTTCCTTGCCAGCTCCTTATTGTCTTCTCAACATGGATGAGATAACAGACTGGTTTAAGACAATAAACTGACCTGACACAAGGTGGTTGACTGACCTCCTAACCCTCTTCACAACAAAGTACTTGCTTCAGGAGCTCTCAGGGTGGGAATTTCAGAAAATTACGGACTCCCCCTGAGAGCTCAAGCTGTGCCTAGACCAATTTTTCGTGCTTAAATCTGCTGATTAACATTGCAAGTAGAAAAGATGGCTGTTCCACAGATTTGATTATTCTCCTTAATTATTGTTTCATATTATTCAGAAACCTTAACTTCTAACAATTTAGTTTTCCAACTAAAATAATTTTTGATGACTTACTTACAGGGAGAAAAGTGGTCAATGGACACAGCTTATCTTAATGGGCTGTAAAACTCATGTTATGTGGTGAACAAAATGACCAGATAAAAGGTTATGGTAGATAGCAATTTGCTAAGAGCTGTCAATGGCTCAAATCAATATATATGAAAGATTGCTTTTGTTGCATATATCTTTTTTTTGGTTGGTTGGTTGGATTGGTTTTTTTTTGTTTTGTTTTGTTTTGTTTTGTTATTGGTGGCTTGGTTTAGGATTTTTTAGCCATGGATACCTTCTCTTGTTATAGTATCTAGCAGTTGTATCTTACCATATGTTTTATCTTACCACATGTCTCAAGGTAAGAAAATTCTTTTTCCTCATTATTTAGCTGTTGATTTAGACTAACAGGTAAATTCCCCATCCTTAAAAGTATTCAAATATCTCAATAACACAGTATTTAGAGATGCCTTTAAGAAATGTCCCATCCTCATATGTGCAATCAATACCTCAGTATCAGGAGTGGGAACCGGAGGCAAATTTTCATAGGTAGACAAGTTAGTGCAAAGTTCCATCAATTTCATTAGAGCCAGAACTACAACTGTAATATTTCCTTTTGTTGTCTCAGCTTATTTTCCTTAACTAGATTACATTTGTTTAAAAATAGAAATCTGCATACAAATAGATCTGTTGATTAAATACTGATAAACTCCAGGTATGCAGGTTGGGATTTATATTACCTAATTTAAGCCATCTAAAAGTCAAATCTAAGCTAATCACCTAGACTCCTTCTGTAGTGCACAGAGTCTGAAGGTTGGTTCTCTTTTAAAATTAGCATTCATCTTACATTAAATGGCTCCCTTGGGGTACCCATTTCAATCAGTTACAGAACAAGTCAAGCTTATAAAGTATGCCTAACTTTAAAATACATTTCATTGGGACTGGCTTCCAGGGCAACTGTTGATATTAAAAGAATTGCAGATGCTAATGTTAACATCAGCAAAACTCAGCAGTTTAACTGATGAGCAGCTGATACTAGACTGATGAGCAGGATGATTGCAATTCATCAAAGGACTAATGAAGATCTACATAAGACACCTCTGGTACTTTCTGAAGGAGAATATGAAAACCAGGAAACAGCTAAATATTCTTATTTCACATAAACAACATGAAATGAACAGAGAGTGCTGCAAATGGCCTGAAGTTGTGTAGAAGCATATTGTGGAGGTAAAAATTGACAATTAAAATGGACATCACTGAGGTGTGACAGAAGATAATAACAAACAGGAGGATATATGGCATGAGGTATTAGAAAGGTATTAATTGTTTGTAAAGGTGAATCATAAACCAGACCTTTTGTCGTGGTTTAACCCTGGCTGGCAACTAAGCACCATGCAGCCACTCTCATCCCCCCTCAGTGGGAAAGGGGAAAGAATTGGAAAGTAAAAATGAGAAAACTTGTGGGTTGAATTGAAGACAGTTCAATAGGGAAAGCAAAAGCCACGCACACAAGCAAAGAAAAACAAGGAATCCATTCACTATTCTCCCCCCTGGCCAACTCCCCACAAGCATGACATCATATGGTATGGGATAACACAGCTGTACCAGCTGTGTCCCCTCCCAGCTTCTTGTGCACCCGGCAGAGCATGGGAAGCTGAAAAGTCATTGACCAGTGTAAGCAATGCTTAGCAACAACTAAACCATCAGTGTGTTATTAACTTTCTTCTCACACTAAATCCAGAACACAGCACTATACCAGGTACTAGGAAGAAAATTAACTCTATCCCAGCTGAAACCAGGACACCTTTTGACTTTAACATGCAAGGCAGCTGGACTTTAGAAAACACTTTCTAGCCCCCTTTACAAGTTATAATACTTGCTTAATATTACAATGAATAAAGAAACCATGTGTCCATTCATGAGTCTGTCTGAGTCTGGAACCAGAGGAGAAGGGATGAGAAACAGACCCAGGTGGAGCTAGCTATGGCTAGTGAGTTAGTGGATTCTCTCTGAAGCTCCAGAAGTTTATCCTGGCCTGCTGCACACTTGGAGAGCCAAAGCTTCTTGATCCCCTTAACAGTGAAACACAGGGAGACTGGAGGGAATAGACAGAAAGAGTTATTTTCTTCTGAAGATAAATCCCATGAAAAAGCTGAAAGCTTACTTAGATATAAATATTATGAGTAAAGTATCTTGTGATAAATTCTTTTAAACAGATCAATGCCCAATTATTCTCCTTTTAAAAGAAAGATTATAAAGTATTATAGGAAAAAAATAGGAATAATTATATACATGAGTAAAAAAAAAATCATTGGATTTGTCCTTGGCAAAAAGCAAGAATCCTATCATTTTTAAATGAAATTATTTTAATTTATTGCCAATTAAGTACTCCCAGACAAAGATGAAAAAACCCACCTGCTCCCGGTCCTTCTTTTCATGCTCACCTCCTCGGTGAGAAACACAGACAACCATTGAAACAACACCTTCCCCTTCCTCCCTGACTCTTCCCAGGCCCACCTTCACCCCTTCACCCCCACCTCCTCTCCCCCGAGGGGCGCAGGGGTGGGATGGGGTCGCAGTCAGTCCCTGCCAGCCCCTCTGGGCCGCTCCTCCCTCCTCACCCGTCTCCCTGCTCCAGCGCGGGCCCTTCCCCGGGCTGCAGTCCCTCAGGGACAACCTGCTCCCGCCTGGGCTCTCCACGGCCGCAGCTCCTGCAGGAAAGATCCCCCTGCTGCGGCCTGGGGCCCTCCCCGGGCTGCAGGCTGGGGCTCTGCTCCAGCGGGGTCTCTCCAGGGCTGCAGGGGATCCCTGCTGCGGGCCTGCAGCACCTCCTGCCCTCCTCCTCCTCCTCCTGCGGCCTGGGGCTGCCTCCTCCGCTGCCCCCCCCCGTGCCTTCC
>NW_009259427.1:1318-20621 GCF_000687185.1 Egretta garzetta | reverse complement strand
CCAGCGCCTGGGCACAGGCACCTGATACACCTATTCTTCAGGTTTCTAATTTGACCTTTTTTTCTTTTTTTTTTTTTTTTTTACTTTTAAGATTTTATTACAAAGATCCATTCCTATTAAACTCCACAACTGGAGTAATTTATAAGGGACTTACTCTCTTATTAGAAAGCACATCACTCGTAAGTCCTTCTTCCCCTGATTAGATCTTATACAAATATTAACATTTAATTCAGCACAGCCCTGTTCAGCGAGAGCATTGCCTGTGCTGGTGTCAGTCCACCTTCCAGACCATCCTACCTCATAGAGCAGACATGTCCTGCTGCTCCCAGGAGCTGGGTTGGATCTCAAAACATCATCTACCCAGGCAGGGTCATCTGTATCCAAACTAGTCCTGACAGATGCCTCCTAAATATCTACAGTGGTGAAAACCATGAATAAAAACATCAGGGCTGGTAGGTCAGTGTGTTCTTAGTGGCCTACTACATATCATACATGCTGAGTTTCATCAGACCAAATTTCCTGCCAGATTTTTGTCAAGAAATTTCAAAATTTTCCACATCAGCTGAAGATACACAAGGCATTTCCTGAGAAAAAAAAATAATATTTTTTTTTTTCCTCTTCCATTTTATTTCTTATTCCATTAACAGCTTAGAAAAGCATAGCAGGTTGAGGTTTTTTGGGGAGCTGTGTTTGTTTATTTTAGAGGATTGCCTCTCTCCAGAACACTATAGACTTCTCCTAAATCTGTTGGTCTTTCCACTGCCAAGACTCAAAAAGGAAAAGTATTTTGTGTCAGCAGAAAATCTGAAAATTCAGATATGAGGTACATTTTATCTCTTCTTTTTCACAGACAAATGGTGGAAAAATGGAAACCAATCCCCTGGAGGCTGAGATGCAAAATGCTATGGTAATATTCTTGCTTTACCCAGTGGCATTGGCTAACCCAGGTAGAGCTGATCAGGCAAATAAGTTTTAGAATCAATGAAATGATGAATAAGTGTAGTGAACAGCTGTGAGCAAATATTTTGCACTTTACATTTAGAATCATAGGAACATAGAATCATGGAATCCTTCGGGCTGGAAGGGACCCTTAGAGGTCATCTAGCCCAACCCCCCTGCAGTGAGCAGGGTCATCTTTAACTGAATCAGGTTGCTCAGATTTACTTGTAGAAATATCAATTCAATAATTTAATGTAGCAAATTCCACTACAGCTCACATTCAGTATAAAAGGCTAATTTAAGAGTATTTCTTGTTTGTTAGTAGTAATATATTTCACAAATATAAATTGAAGAACTCAGGCCTGGATGATCCAGACCTCATAGGACTAGGTGCTACAAAGCACCATGAAGGATTGGTCACAGTCATCAAATTTTATTGAGGAAAGTAGATTGATCCTAGTTTCCTCATAGTTTTCCCAAAGATTAATTTAAAGTCACAGTTTATCCTTGACTCAGATGTATGCAAGTAGCACTCATTGCTCCTTGATGAAAGTGCTGTGCTGTATTGTAATATTTTTATTCCTCAGCTCCATTTTAAGTAGAATATTATTTCTGTGACTAAGCAATCAGTCTCCAGCAGAAGGAGCACTGGCAATACAACCAAGTAAACCACAGTCCTTGGGACTTTATTTTGATAAAAGAGCTTTAAGAATTACATGTCATGCTTATTCTCTGCTACAGGACATTTTCTTCAATGTTCATTCAAGAGGAAAAGTGACACCAGTTTAACCAGGGACATTAGCATCCATGTGCTGGCCCTCCCTCCCCTTCTAACTGCACACTCCTGAATTCAGTCCAGTTTTGCTGGCTATTGAAGTCTGACAGCCTTGCACCACAGGCATCAGAGTGGCAAAAAGAAAGGAAGGGAAATTTAATTTCCCAGCTATAAATGCAACTTATCTTAAGTTGTCTATCTTATTTCTTTTCAAAATACGATGCAGCTCTGCAATAGATACCTGCTAGAGATTAATTTATCTTCAGAGTTTCATAACCTCTTTCTGTTGTTCATGGTATCATTCAGCTCTTGGTCTTACACATGACCACAGTGGTGACACCAAGCTCTCTGTCTCTGTTAGTTTAAAGAGAACTCATGGGTAAGGCCTGAGCCAATATATCTGCACAGGAGGTTTTAGGAACTGCAATTACTTTCTTTCCTCAAAAGATTTGTGAAAGACAAAATGTAAGGATTTCACATGTTTTGTCATCATGTCATCCCCAGCATTGCTACATGACTCTGAGCACAAAGGAATCACTGGCAACCTCCCAGATATGACAAGTGTTCCCTTACTAGGTTTTAAATTAATACGCCACCTTTCATGACTGTATCTCTTATTTCTGATACAAAACAGTAATAGCAAGGGGGTCATGCTAATTTACTAGGGAAAAAGCATAGCCTGGAAAAGAATTCCTAAGGAGTTTACTGCCCAGTTACCTTTTTTTTTGTCCACTAAGCAACTAGTCATCTCTGTTATTTTGGTAAACCTTTTAAAATCCTTCCTGTTTTCTTCCCAGCCAGCCAATGTATTACTGTATTGTACCAGGACTCTGCTACACTGGCCAGGGAAAAAAAAAAAGAAAAAAAAAAAAAAAGAAAAAAAGAAGAAAAAAAGTGTCTTACACTGCTGCTACACCACCCTAAATGGAAATCTGACTGTTTACTGTAATCTGTAATTTCCATTTGGGGAATAAATGAGTTTTTCATCCTTGTTATTGAAACCTGAATAGTTAATGTATCTTCTCCATTGACACGCTAAGGAAATCACACTGATACTAAATGTGGGAGGGAAGATCAATAAAGTACCTTGAATTTAAACAGCTAATTCTTCACAAACCACAATCTCATTCTGATAGCACTCTTTTTTTCTTTCTCCTCTCTTCCCTAAGAATTTATCATTGGTTTTGTGGTTTGTTTTTTTCTTGTGTGTTTTGTAAAATACTATATCCTCTGTATAAAATGCCATTCAAAATCTCCCTGAAAACAAGTAATTAGGACAGAAATAATTGTATTCAAGAAAAAGTCTCTTCTTTCACTGGAATTTCACATAAAGGCAAGTCCAAGGTCAATCTCAAGTTTGCAAAATTACATCTAATGTCCTAGACTTGATATAATCCAGTTTCAGATCAGCACATGAAAAGTCTTGGTGGCATGATAGATGGTTTGCTACCATCAAGGATGATTAACAGAGAGATGTTCTTTTCTTAGACCTCCCTGAGTCATTTGACACATCTGTCATATTTCCAACGGAATGTTTTCATATTGAGGTACATCCAAAGAACGTGGTGGAAAATGGTACCAAAGATCAACCATCTCTCTTGTCCTGTGTGGCATTTAAATGCAGTTCTAAAATGATATAGACTCATATCAACAACCTTTCACCATAGATATGTCTACACCACTTCAGTACACGTGGCACAACACTTGGAAAGCAGATTCAGGTCTGAGATGAAAAAGGGGTTGTTGAATTTAAAGCCAAAAAGATCAGTGATGATGCTGATGAGCAAAGAAAAGCACTTTAAAAGGTTGCTACCAAGAAACACCTGTTGGCAAAAGAATACATATCTAGCTTTGGGAAACTCGGTCTATAGTTTATTATTCTTTCTGCGTTCCTTGCTGATTTTAGGCTCCTACCAACCCACAATTCTGAGTGGTGCCTTCTGTTTCTCACCAGCTGCCCAAAGAGACTTAACGTTACTCTAGCAATGACTGTGATATTCATGATTTTCTCACTTTTTGACTGGGTTAAAACCATGAAATATAGCTTGTCCAGGAGACATAACAAACATTATTGTCTGCTTTTATTACTGCTTGTCATTAAACACCAAGTTAAATTCAGAATCTTGAGCCTTATTTATGGTCCCCAAGGGAGGGAGGTTATATTTATCTTGTCTAACCTTGAAATTTGCATCATACATGTGTGTACGTGCTTCAAGTGTCCTTATAACCAATGGAGAGGAACAGGCACTTTTAGAAAACAGGCTGTGAGACTGTGATCAACAGCTCTGGTTCGTTGGCACCACTAAACTTTCTATATAACCATGAAGTTCATGGAATTTTGTGGGATTATTCTTCAATAGTACAATGAGCCTCCCTAAAAGCAGACAATCATAATGAACCTTTCCATCTCCTCTTGCATTTATTTGACCTACTATCTCTCTCACGAACACGTAGAAAAGAAAGGAAAAAAGAAAATACGTTCCAATCAAAACACTTCACTGCATACACAATTCTCTCCCCTGGGAGATGATGAGCAAGAAAATGAGCTACAGTTGACACATGTTAGTCACTTTAATTAATGTGCTAATGGAAGATACTCCAATACCGTGGGTGATGAGGGCTGCATAAGAATTAATGCCATAGAACAGAAACTGCTTGCTTACAATGAGCAGAGAGGAGAGATTCTGAATAGGACTAGATTTATTTTATCAACTACACAGCAGTCAAACCTGTTTCAATGAAGATAAATGAAGAACTCTATCATCTTACTTTGTAGACTTATTTAACCAACAGACTGTCTTCTCTATGATTTGTGATGGCTTTACACATTAGAAACTAACTGAGATATATCATGACTGTCAAATCCTGGTATTCCTTTGGGTATCACATACAGTACAATAGAACCACTTTCATTATCTTTGTGTTACAGATAATGGATAATAAACCATCTTACAGTACCCAAAGGAAAGCCTCTTGGAGCATAGAAACACTCTTAATACATGAAATACATTTTAAACCTTTTTTTTTTTTCCCTGAAAAAGTCTTTGAATCAAAATGAAGATGACTTTATCTTTTAAAAGCAACATTTTTTCTTTTTCATTCATTTTTTTTTTTTAATGGAAAGACTACTTAAACTACCCTATAACAGTAACTGTGCAGTTATTCTTACTTACCAAAGCACATACTTTTCAGTCGTTGGAAAAGGTTAAGGGTTTGGGATTCCAAATAAATCACTGAACAATTCCAGCTGTCAACAGCATCAACTGATTTTCTACTCCCCCCATTGAGCTCTACATCAGTGGTTTCCCTTTGCATGTAATGTCTTTCTATCTTTATTCTTCCTAGTGCTGGACTGTCACTGCTTTCTTCCCTTTACGCACAGTCATTCCCACCACTTTCCCAGTCTCATACACCTCTCTATACCTCCTTCACTGGAGTCTCATAATTCAAAATTAGAAGGATTTACACCAAACTTTTTGCCCCTCAAAACAGTCAACCTCCAGAGCATGGAAGCAGCATCTATGGAATGGTGTAACACCACTCACTCAGTCATGAGACAACATTTCAGTTTGCTAAAAATTAAAAACCAGGGCTGTCTCAGATCTCACCATAACCTGCAGATGACTGTTTAGGCAGACGTTAACCTCCCATAAGCTCTGTGGTCATTTTGCCAGTCATATGTGGAAACCTTAGACACTTTCAGACAACCCAAGTGACACTAGATGCCTATATTTCTTCCTAGCCTTCATTTTCTCTGATATCCCTTCTGTTGTGAACTGACTCCTTCACACTCAAGCTAGGAAGGATATTTTTGCTGAAATTTGTATCTGCCTGTCATGCATCAGTCCTTCTAGGTTTCCTAACTGCCATTGCAACATTCACTGGCAGGTCTTTAGAAGATAAATGTAGTTTATTTCATTACCATTATACTATGTCTTTTCTCCCCATTGCACTCATCAGTTTTATTTTTTACGGTAGTTGTTCTGGTGGTAAAAAAAATATAACAGAGACAAAGTTTGTAGGAAGTAGTGTTATTTTTAATTACATCAGTCCATGCAGGAAGGGAGAGCAGACTTTGAAGAACACAGGGATTTCACAAAATCTTCTTCAGGTCACAAGAAGGAACAGCAATTCTCAAGTCTCAAGGTAGATATCAAAGTTGTATTTTTGGTGAAAATTTTTCTGCCACTGAGAAAAATATGTTCATGTCCTTCATTAGCTGTGTGTCTGAAGTCATTCCAGAAACTGTCGTTGTTTGGTCTTACACATATATGAAAATAAATGCTCTGACCTTAAGTTCTGCTATCAGCTTGAGGACTTCAAATGTGCTTGGTGCAGGAAGAAATGCTCCTTTCTGAAAAAACTGTTTAGTCTACTATTTAAATGGATCTACCTGTGCTTTAATATCTTATATAAAGCTTCAAAGTCTCTTGGGAACAGACATCTTAAATACTTGCAAGTTACCTAGCTTAATTTGAGCATACAGTTATTGCCATAATGATAACTTCAATTCATGTGCACACTAGTTGGTTCACTACAGTATACATCCCCTGTATTTAATAAATATTTAACTGTCTACTGTGTAATAATTAATCACTTCACCTTTCCTTCTAAATGTCCTTTTGTTAAAGTTGCGAGGCAGTTTTATATCTATAATAAATCTGCCTTTCCAAAAAGCAAGCTGTGGCAGACAGTTCGTCTATCTCCACTGTAATCCAGCCCTACAATATGTATTTGTTCAAAGTTCATGATTAATTGGCTTGACAGTGGGAAGAGAACATAAAGAATTTGAGACATTCAGGAAAAGAAAAAAAAAGAACCAACAAACAAAGGCAGACACTAGTCTAAACAAGATCGGCAGCACAATTAAAAGCTTATCTTGAGGGCATAATGAACTTGTAACTTTACCCTTTACCAATGACACCAAAAACCTCAGTTCTAGTCTCAGTTACAGTTCTGGCCTGCTGTGTGGCATTTCATTTCAGCCCTTTGTGACTCTGTGTCACCGGATCTACCAGAGAGATAAGGTTGCTTTTAGATTCAAAGAATATACAATAGCTATGGAAATATACCCACATTCTGGAGTTGCACTGTGGAATTCAATAGTGGTTGGAAATTACAGAAGACCTACACAGAGGATTGCAGATACTTAAAAGCTTAGAAGTTGTTAACTAAGTAGTCCTTCATAAAGTACATAGAGACAACCCCCCCCCCCCCCTTTTTTTTTATGGCATTGGTTTTAGTCTCTAAGGAAAAAGAAGTTTTTAAGCCAGGTATGTATCATCATAGGAATTGGAAAGAACAAGTATAGATTTTATTACATATTCTACCTCTGGAGTTCAGATATATCTTTCCATTTTGGTATCTATCTTAAGTTGGTTACTGGAGTTATCTCATACACCTCTTTCAAAAATCATAGTATTTGGTTGATTTTTTCAGAATATGGCAGAAGATGATGTCTTCAGTCCTTTAACTAACATGAGAAACGTATATCCAGTTCCACAGACTGCTTCTCACAGTTTTTACTTCATTTTCCATCAAAGACCTACTTAAAATAGAAGAGCTCTAAGAGGAGGGAACGGGATTCCCCAAATTCCGGTCTATGTGATATTCTATACTGTTTGAATGAATAGGCTGTTTAATTACTCTCCTGGGATGTTTAGGTGCAAATTTCTTCATGCTTCATGCTCTCCCCTCTTCCACAACAAGGAGACAGTGCTCTCAGAAATACTTATAAAGGTGCTTACTGTCCCCTTGCTGTTCACAGAGTCTAAACTCCTAAGAATACTCTGAAAATGACTATGAGATTGAGGGATGTCTGAGATGTAAATGCCTTAGAGGCCATAGAGTGAGAAAGAAGTCAAGCTGCTTAACGCTGTGAGGTTATGTGATGTAAAGCTTGTCTCTGTACACACAGAGGAGCTCAGAGGCACAAGGAAGGCAGAAGAGCCCCATTAGTCCAGTCAGAGACATGAGTCCCTGCCCTGGCTCCTGCCAGTGCTGTTCCAGAAAAGCCTCAGTCCATGGGCCAAGGGTGCAACCCATGCTATGGAGCAACAGGAGCACTTTAGGTAACCTCATTGACTAAGTGGCTTCAATGTCCAGGGTCATGGGACACACTATGGGATGCAGGGGAAGAGCATCCTGGGATTGTGCATGACTTATTAGGTGAGTTTAGAGGAAGAAACAAAGTTATGGAAATGGGTAGGCCTAGGTGATCTGAGAAGCATGGTAAAACTGAGGGATAAGGGGAAAAAAGTGTTGAATGTAAACAAGTTGCTTGTCAATGTTTGTCTGACCATGCCTGAAAGTTTTGTCATCTTGTTGTCTTTCTAATGATTTTGCTGGATGAGGGATTCACTGTTCCCTGTGCATGTGTGTTTATGGGTGTGATGGGTTTACCTTGGCTGGCAGCCAGACTACCCCTCTAGCTGCACCCTCACTCCCCCTCCTTACAGGACACAGGGAGAAAATAAAATGAGAAATCTCATGGGTCAAGATAAAGACAGGGAGATGACTTACCCATTTATGTGTGTGTCTGTGCAAGGGGAACTGAGGGGGAATGAGGATCCAGGACCAGCTGCTGGATAGACTGTTTGTGTAAATCTAGTTATTGAAGGGACCCAGTCTGTGTGTGTGCGTTCTCCTGTGCACACAGGGGACCTATAGCAGCTGAAATGCCTGGGTGCCAGCAACTGGGAAGACTGAGACCCAGGGGCAACTACTGGGCAGACTGAATGTCTTGAGACCAGCTGTTGTAGGGACCTATGTTGTACTTGTGCATATCTACACCCTCACTAATCTACCTTCCTCCTGATCAGACAGTGAGAAGTACAAGATGAGGCCATGGGTGCTGTTTGTGTTTGTGTGACTGCTGAGTGTGTCTGTCTGTGTTGTCTCTTTGGCTGGCTGTGTATATTTGTATATGTGTGTTCTGTCTGTGAGTTCCTACTGGGAACACATATTCAGTGCTGCTTTTGTTTGGACCTCAGAACATGGAGCAGCTGTGCCAGTCTCACCTACGTTGGGCTATTGGATTTAGAGACTTCTAGCAAACTGGCAAAGAAGTATATATTTAACTGTGCAGAACAGTATTGAATTTGATTATAAGGTGCCAAAGCATTAATGCCTTCATTTGAGCTGAATATTGAAGATCTCATGTCCAGGACAAAGGAGATGAAGGGCAGGATTCTGTTGCCCAGTGTTTTTCAGAAACAGATGGGTGTCTTGCTTGGTCTCCAGGTGCTTTTCCAGCAGGATATGTGTCCTTCATGCACCCACACATTTTGTGTTGTGTATCACATATCTATAAACTTTCTTTGTCTGAAATGGCTCTTTCATCTGAGGAATCAGAATACCATACAATTTCAGTACCAGCACAGAAAAAAATGTAGGCAACATTCAGGTGCCTGAAAAGTGCAAGGAGAGTGTGACAATGGCCAAGTTTCAATGTCAACTGTCATTGTGTGTCTTTGGATATTCCAGCTGGCCTCCACTGGTTGCTCTAGATAACCACATATCTCAAGTCTCTGGTATCTCAGACAGATACTTTAGGCTCTGAAACCAGCAGTCCTAGGGCTTTCCTGTAGAAAACCTGAGATTCTAAACATGGATTGCACCCAGGCAATATTGAACACTTCCCTCTGGAGAGTAAGACAGGAATCTATTCACATTTCAGGCTTACACTGCAGTCAGTAAGTGTCTCTATGTGGTGATTCAGTCAACAAAAGGTCTGCAATGTTTTCTGAAGGAATCTCTCCCCAGTAACTGGGAAAAAGCTTAGGATATATACCTTTGTGTGTTTCTGGTAAGTATAGGTTCAAGGTGAATGGGGTCGAAGAAAGGTCTTAAACTTTGAAGTTTAACTGCTGATATGAACTTCGGCTGATAAAAAGTCAATTTTAGATTTGGGTGCCTGAGTTGAAAGTTCAAGTTCCTTCATCCAGTAAAATCCTTTTACTAATGAAGCCCTTAGATGTTTATTAATTTATTTTGTCAAAATCCCATTAGGGTACTTTAGCCCTATAGATCTTTTTAAACATACTGTGTGCATGTGGAAAAGGTAACTGGGTACCTTTCAGGATTTGGGCTTTTTGAAGAAAAAGATCTGTGAAGAATGGTAAATAAGAACAGCTCATATAATGTTTAACTTTTGCATTCATTATATATTTAAAGTACGCATTTTCCCCAACAGCTCTGGGGTTTACCAAGAAATTTAGAAGCAATTACTTAAGAATGTAGATTTTGAACTGCAGGCACTTTTTTTTAGTAAAATTGTCCACTTTCCCACATCAGTTTACTAAGGGAAAATAAGAACAGCATAATAATAACATCCAGCTTCTTAATGCACTGAAAGAGAGGGAAGGAAAAAACTGCTGGGAGCTGAAAGTACTTAGAATCTTTCCTTGATTATAGCTGATGACATTAAAAAATAAGACTCTGGATGTCTAACAAATAGGGAGGTTTGGGGGTTTTTTGCTTGTTTGTTTTGGATATTTTTTTAATCCTATTGTCAATTAACTACCTAGGAGGTTCTACCATAGATAGATTTTAAGTATAAATCTTCTGCCGATGTAACTCATGATCTCATTACAAAAGCCCAGAGGAGGGAATCAGAAATTAATCCAAAATTAGATGTTAATTAGAAATGTGTGCAAACTGATGTGCTGTGTGGGAAATATGAAGCCACAGCACGCCATGGGTTAGAATAGCACCTTGTACCCTGCCCCGAGCAAATAATTGTGCAGAAGCTGAATGTTCAGTAGAGATGTGGATCTCCCTGTAAATACAGAACAAAGAAACAGTCTTTTCCCCAAAGTGCTTACAGTCAGATTAGGGGGGATAATAAGAAAAGAAAAAGAGAAAAAAGATAAACCTTTCTCATTTTTTCTATTCTTTATTCTTTAGTTCCAAGTTCCAATAACCACTCTTCAGGCCGCACAAGCTTGAGTCAAAAGACCAGAGTCATTCAGAAATTAATCTGTTTTTTCTCCAGGGTTGTATAGTATCTGGTGTGGATGCAGATCTGAATATGGTGGGAAAAACAGAGATATGTCATTGGGGGGTTAGGCAGGGTGTCAAACTGGAAATCTCATGAGAGTGGTCCTAGAGAATGGATACCTGAAGGGAAACAAGATTGGTCAGGGAGAAAGATAAGTTGGTTGATACTTAATTGATCAAGGCAAATCTTCCTTCATTAAGTCATCCACTATGGCCAATTCTTTGCTGGTCAAGTGACAGCTTGTGGGTAGGACCTGGGCTATTGCCAGGGCCCTGACAACTCCTAGCATGTCACCACACAAGGGTTTACTGGAAGCACTAACTCCTATAAACAAATAACTGCAAAATATTTAGAAAAAAAGGAAAGGAAACAACATTCCAGATAACTGAGAAAAAAACTTACAGATTTCCCAGAATGCCCATAAATTATTAACCCCCCTGCCTTTATTATTTTTAATGTTATGATTTTATAAAACAATTTTATTCTTTTCAAGCATGTAATAGTTGAACATTGAGCCTCTACATATGGTAATATATGATTTACTTCTCATTAATCACCTGCTCCACTGAAACGAACATTGCTTTATTCCAAAGCCACAGCAACTACAAACACAAAAATTCCAGAAAAAAAAAATGCTAATATTAATAAATCCCTATTCTTCATATATGGTACTCTGCAATCTAGCCCGCTGCTATCACTGCTAACAGTAGTCAAGTATAGCAGATCTATCAGAAATTTTTCTTAGCATTAAAACTCTTGGTTTTCACTCATAACAGGATATCTCTTGATAAAGGCAAGTGAGAAAACTGCCCCTTCTGAAGTAGAAAAGCTTGCATTAAGAACATTGTTGTGTGAAATCTGTAAGAATTCACGGATATAGTGTGGAGTTCTGAGAGGAAAACAGGCAACCAAACAAAGTTAGGCTTTACTAGTAATTTTATAGCTTTTGTATTAATGACCAGGTGTCATTTTGTCTTGTAGTGGAGGATTCTCTACCCTGGAGTAAAAAATATTCCAGACAGGAAAATCTTTTCCTGATTTTTCCTTGCTCACTTTCTATTTTTGTTCATACCACATGACTTCTTAGCTAAAAGTTTTCATTTTAGCTTCATACACATATTGCATGAGTGCAAGTCCTGACTTTTTGCATCAAAAGTTAATGGGAACAATCATTCTTCAAGTGTCTAGGGCACGTACAAATTATCATCCCAAGAGGAAATATCCAGACATAGATGCCTGTTGGACTTTCAGAAAATGAGCTATTCAGCTTTCCAAAGGGATTAGGATACTCAATCACCTATAAAATTAATGAGAATTGGGCATACTCAACCCCTAAGTGGCTTTGAAAAGCTTGTCCTCAAAATCCATACTGGTAAGTAATAATGTAATCTCAGCACGTACATCTTAACAACATCTTTTGCTGGGGACTTATTTTATTAGAGGAACTAATTTGCCTTGTAGAAGACTACCAATATCTGAATATTTCTGAAATTGGTAATTGCAACACTGAGGTGGTTTGATGTACAGATATCTGTTTATATCAGACTTAATTACCTGATTAACACTTAGCTTCCGAAATCCAGCATTTCAAAAGTTATTTTCTAAGCAGAATTTTCAAAAAGCATAATTGAAGTTGACAAAGAGCCAGTAAAATACTAATCACTCACAACTTTTCTGGGGGGACACTATGACTTTCTCAGCAGACCTGTCATTATCCCTAATGCCCTGTGCATTCTCTCTAATACAGGCTGAATGACAAAAACCTTTTGAATAAAGTCACTTGCGTCTCAAGATAATATTACTTCATGTGATTAATCATTCCAAGTATTAAATATGGCCTAAAGTATGTTTGATACAGCAGTATTCTCCATGTACAAGAAACCAAAAGATGAAAACAGGCTCTGTTTTAAATAAATGAATGAATGAATAAGTATACAGTTAGCCTTTTTTTATCTGCTTAGGCAGAATGAAAACTTAAAGATGCCTACAAACCAAATTAGTGAAATGAAGATATAATTTTGCTCTCAGTAAATCCAAAGTAAGTCTAGGATAATTCTGTTCTTTGTGTACTCCTGCCAAGAAACTGATAATGAATGATAATTTTATGTAGTTATGTAATGGTTGTCATTGGCAGTACAAACAGAAGACTCCTATTATTTTCTTCACATTTCTTTCCTCAAATGCTTTTAAATCATGAGTCTAATCCAAACTGCATTGCTGTTGGCAGCGATTTGGGATTATAAAATGAAAGTAGCTGTATTGTGTCAAACCATTTGATACTATATCCCATTGCTGACAATGGCCCAAAACAAAAGCGTCGAGAACAAAGGTGGTATCACAAAAAGAATAAAGTAACTCACTTTGTTGGAGAACTTCTCGACTTCCAGCAATTTGTAGCTCAGTTTTTCCTGTAATGTGCAGAAAACAGAGCAGGTGTGTGGCAGAATGGAGTTACAAGGTGCTCTCATCTCCAGTGTACGGACTAGGAATGGAGGTCTTAAGGAAATAAACAATTTTCCTAGTTCCCAACACAAAGTTGCTACAACAGAGACTATTAAAGGGGATGCAGAACTTAGCTTGTAGCAGCTGTGAATTTTAATACTAAGAAGATTAAATTGGCTAGTGGGTTGCTTGAAAGTCATGTACAGAAATACCAGTTTAGCACAGTTTAAATCATGTTTGAAGACATCACAAACCAGCAAATTTTAGGTGAAAATATATATTTTAAACAATAGGAATGGATATAGCTTTTCAACAATTCATAGTCACAACCCCAAATAATGAGACTTTGGGAACTGTTCTGTTGTTTTAATCATTAGAAAGCAACTCTAAACCATGGGGTTTTCCCCCCAACTTTTCTCTTAGCAATACATTCACATGGTGGACTACTGAATGTTTTTCTTGGCAGCTTTCTCTAAATAATACTTCCTTGTAATTGGTCTGGTGATAAATATGACAGAGAATAGTCCAAATAAACAAATCATCATGACCTTGATTAGATGACTGTATTTTTTGCACCATAGATTTTTGAAATTAAGCTTTCTAATATTTTGCTAATGTTTATGTTACACATGTATCATTACATTGCTTTAACTGTTAACCCTTTGCCTTTCATCAAGAGAGTTTTAAATTATAATAAAATACCATGTAACCTTTTATGCAACCATTTTGCTTTTTAAAATAATTTAGTCAAGTCAAAATAACATTTTTTTAGGAAGTGTTGAAATAGTCAACTCTGCCTTTTCCTTGGGAAAAAAAATAATTGATGCTTATGTTAGAAACCTCCTTCAGAGAGGCTTAGTGAAATTTATACCTCATACATGGAGCTATAATCAAAAAGAAAAACTTATTTTACTCCATATCAAAGTTCAGATGTAAAGTAATATACATGCACTGTGGATGAAGATCAGACTAGAAAAGAAATAAAAGTGTCATGAGGGGAGGCTGAAAACAGTGGGAATTTTTGCTTTCTCTTGGGAAAGAGAAAGCTAAGTGAAGAATCTTGTGTTCTGTCTTCATCTACCTAATGGTAAGGTATAAAGAAAAGAGAATGGAACTCTTCTCAGAAGTGCAGTGACAAAACAGGAGGTAATAAGAGGCCACAAAACCTGTTTTGAGCAGGAAGTTGGATTATCTGACCTCTTGTAGCCTACGTTGTTCTGAGAGTAAATTTGTCTAGATACACCTTGCAATTCTCTAATATCTGAAACAAAAGTTTTGTTCGGTATGCAGAGAAAACAAAACCAGCAAGACCCCACAGATTAAACTACTAAATGTGTGTAAAGAAATCACAGGTTTCTGACAATAACTGCCAAAACAAAACCCAGGGGACTGGGTTTTTTTATTTTATTTTGGCATAGAATACCCTGAATCCTGTCTCCTATGATAAAAGAGAGATAAAATTCCCCACCAGTACTTATTCACACGTCTCTAATGAGGTTTTGTTTTTTTTTTTTTAATTTCTGTATGAAGAAAATGTTAAGAAAAAATCTTTCTGAAGGGACTGCATGTTAGAATGTAGAAATATCAGATCTTATGGAAATTAAATCTGATACCGACTTCTGCTTTTTTTTTTTGGGGGGGGGGGGGGAAGGTGGTTGCTCAGTATTGCACCATTTTAATGAAACAGGTGAGACTTTCAAACCTCCCTCTTTGTGGATCAATATCAGCCTAGCTGGTAAACTGTCATTTTAAGTTTTCTATGCGTATGCTGCAATCGTGGTGTTGAGGTCAATCAGCAAAGAAAAAGTAGGTCCCAATTTTCCCTGCTGCACATAATCATATCTTAATCCATACTACTGTGGTTATTCTCTTAAGGAAAAAGAGATGAAATGCACTCCTATTACCATAGAGCTGATTTTTCTGGAGCAGGAAAGTATATGTAATATATGGAAACTTTCATTACAATATTTGATATTAGTAGTCTTTGAGACAAAATGCTCGTGTTGCCACTACTTACGTTATTCAACCACTGCATTGTTATGTTCCTCTGAAAGATAACTACAATGCATCTCCCTTTCTGAAAAGTGCCCAGGAATCTGTTCTTGCTCATGACCTAGGTGTGAGCAGAAGACAAGGTACACATGTGGTGAACATTTTTCTTGCTTTTTTGTTTATTTTTTTGGAGTGTAAGACCCCAAAAGCATGAAATTTTGAGTGCCTTCAACATCCTTTGACCTTACAAGGAGATGATGTCACTCATCACTTTATCACCTCTAAAGACAAGGGATTTGGAGGAGAGTATTGTGAGAGTTTCAGAACCCTTGGTAGGAAATCAGCAGCACCTGATAGTTTTTAACATCTCTTCTGCTCTTACAATTAAAATGCCAAAAAAATGTTCCATACAGAAATTGTTTCTATATTAATGACCAATTAGGAATAAAAAGAACAGGAACAAGAAGACTGTACTTTGGCATATGATAATTTATTCATGGTAGAAGCTGATGGACCCACATTAGGGGAAAATATATTTTTTAAATGAACAGAAGAGGGATTATTTTACCACCAGCTGATTCACATATATCCTTGCAGTCTGCCTTGTTAGCTGTGAGGAACTGCAGAATTTCACTATTCAGTATTAAAACACCTCACTGAGGTATCTTCATGAATATAAACAAATGCAGAAAGGAAGGTGCATTTCCTTAAGTTAGAAGAACTGGAACCCCTCTAGGAATGTCAGTGTTATATCTGTTTACAACAGATTTACACATCACACAAAAGATTCAGCCAGGTGGAGGAATCCTGCTTACTAGTACAGACAGACCTATCTTTTCATGGATATATTTCATATCCCAGATGTACCCAAGTATATCCTACCAAATCTTTGCATGATATTCTTGGCACAAATGTTCATCAATAAAGAGAAAAAACAGATGAGGATGTTTATATTGAAATGAAGAAAAGTTACTTTTTCCCAGTTCATGTTGAGGCCTTGGTTCTTACCTTTTCATCCTGTAGTAAATAGAAGAGTTGGTACCCAGACATAACG
Source organism: Egretta garzetta (assembly GCF_000687185.1). Lineage (NCBI taxonomy): Eukaryota > Metazoa > Chordata > Aves > Pelecaniformes > Ardeidae > Egretta > Egretta garzetta. The sequence continues at coordinate 4,418 of NW_009259427.1, read as the reverse complement.
ATTTATATGATTTTATATTCTGTCAGACAATCTTTTATTCTGTGATCATTTGAATAGACCCAGGAAGACAAATTTTCTTAAAAGAAATGATCGCAGCAAAAGGTTTTGTTTTCCCTTTGGATTATTCTCTATATTTGAAAAAAAATGATATAAATGTATTTATGGAGTAAAAAATATACAGTTCAGCATAAAGCTTAGGAAAACTCTCATGTAAATCAATGGCATAATTCCCCATGGATGAAGCTCTGTCCTCACTAACAGTGATTGGAACTTGGGCATTTAAATAAAAAATGTCACAGCTTCACATTAAAACATCAGTGATGCAAACCAAGGTCTCAGGAGGTAGTTCTTTGTTTTCTTCTTTTTCCAGAGAACACTTTCACTATGAACTACCCACTGCTTTGGCATACAAAAGTATGATACAGTCCACAGGCAAAAATAAATATCTCATTCTCCTGTGGCTTTAAGAGATGTTCAGCAGAGAACACTACAGGAATGAGTCTTCTAGATTTCCACAGGATCAGTGGCCTTACAGAAGTCGACCTATCTAACCCCAACAGCACAGAGATCAGGTAACTGAGTTGTTTTGGTTCTGCCTGTGAAGACTGGCCCTGTCTTCCTGAGGAGGTTTTTCATTGGGATGTAGCAGTTAGGTAGCTCAGGATGATCATCAGAAGGCAGGAAACGTGTGACTTATAGGGCAACTTCACAGGGCAGTAAATGCTGATGCAAACAGGCTGGAACTTGCACATGACTTTTTTCTTTAAACTTTACTTATTAATAAGTACCTTGTTCCCCTAATACAAGGTTCATCATCTTACACCCCATGTTATTTCTTGTTCATTCAAGTGCCCTCGGTTCAACGTCAGTGACAGGTAAAAATTGCTCAGTGGTTAAGGCATTCTCTGGGGACATGTGAGTGTAGGGTCGGAGATTCTTTCAGCATAAAAATTGCTTTGAATTTCATCTTCCCACACATCCCAGATGACTGTTCAGGCCATGAAGGTCTTCTGCAGGGGGAATGAAATCTGCTTTTGTTCTGGAAAAAGTAGAAGGAGACATTGACCCTCAGGAGGACAATCCTGTGGTAAGCTTTGCTTCATTTCGAGATACCAGTTTTGGACTGGATGAGTTATCTGTCTTTGGGAGATGAATATCAGTTTAAATTAATCTCTGGCATCAGCGTTTCCCATTTTCTTGCTCCAAGCTGCTCTATCCTCAGAGCCTGACTCTTTGGGTTGTCATTTTGAGGCCCCCAAATCTCCCCACACAAAGACCTAGGCTGACTGTCACTATGCTCTCCAGGCAGGTCCAGAAGCCAAGAGCCACCTAGGCTATGCAGGTCCTATCTTCTGTGATCTTTACATCTTTCTTGCATCTAGCCTTAAGATTTAGTTCACTAGGATGTGCTGATCTAGCCAATCAGAGGCATCTGATATAGTATAAACCTCTGTATGGACAAGGAGTAAAAGTAGAATTTTATGCCACAGATTGTCTTCATTTAAATAGCCATCAGAGATGCAACCCTTTTTTTTTTTTTTCCTTGAAGATATTTTTGTCATTTAGTTTGCCTCCATTCTTAAAAGTAAAGAATGGTCTCTCACTGCCACAAAAACAAGAGTGTAACTGACTGCTGCTCATTTTTTATTGCCCCCCCCTGTGAAATATGCACAGCCTGCATTCCCCGGTAGAGCTTGCAGATTTTTATAGCTAGTTTTAACATAAAGGCTATTGTGCTAAAGAGTAGGGATGATATGACATTTGAAAAGCCTCTTGAGAAAAAAACAGCAAAGTGGATAACACTGAAAAATCATTCTGAACCTGGGATAATTTGAGCAGCTCTGCACCAGTGTTGTTCCACTGCTATCAGTGACAGGTGCTTCAGACAGCACGTTTGCTAAGTATCCAAATATATCAGCGGTTGTCTCTCTCTGGAGAGACAGTCTTATCTCTGCTAAGGCTGACCCGTGGAAAGGTTATTCAGAGAAAATCATCAAGAATTATATCCTGCTGGCCACCATCACACCTCTGGTGAGTGAGAATGCCAGAGAGGATTAAGAGATCCGGATGAGATAAAAAAGCAGCAGCCAGATCCCTTCTCAGCAGTTTCTGCCCCAGCGCTGGCACCTGCATTATCCCATCGTTGTCCTCATCTTAATGAAAAAGGTGACAGAATTGTGGGCTGCAAGCAGTCTGAAGCTTCGTTGGCTGGTATCCTTGGTGGAGATGAGGCTAAAGAGGCTTGGGCTGCAACACAAGCCTCTTGTGAGAGTTTGTGCAAGGGCCACTTCTCTGCCTCATTTACTCATCTTTGTCTTTCTCTTTCCTAAGCAGGTAATTTGGGAGACAGCAGCTCTTGTACTGCCTTCCAGTGTGGAGGTTTAATAAACAGAACATACACCTCTAAAAATGCAGGGACCAGAGGGGTTCTCCTCTCCCAAACAAGTGTCAATTTTTGTATTTAAAGAGTATATAACACTGCAGGAACATCCATGTAAGAGCAGGAGGGAGGCAGAGATTTTTATTTAACAAGAGCTGCTATTTTGAACTTTGCCAGAAAGAACACAAAATAACATCATATAATTTTAAAGTTTTGGGTTTCCAATAGATACACTGTGATCTTTCTTCTCCAGCTGTGAAGGCAGGTATTAGCTGGTTGAATGGAGGAATGGAATTTAGTAATGAGGTTTTCAGAAATGCTTAGGATACTTTTACTTAGAACATATATAAACCATTCCATGAAATGAAGTAGCTAAGGCATAAATCTATGGTAGGCTGACTCTGGTGCCCACCAAAGCTGCTCTGTCATTCCCCTCCTCATCTGGACAGGGGAAAGAAAACATAACTGAGTTCTCCTTGGTTGAAATAAGGACAGGAAGATCACTCATGGGCCAAGCAGAGTCAACTGGAGGAAATTAGTTTAATTTTATTACCAATCACAATTAGAGTAGGATAAGGAGAAAATAAAAAACAAATCTTAAAACACCTTCCCCCACCCCTCCCTTCTTCCTGGGCTCAACTTCACTCCCAATTCTTCTCCCTCCTCTCCTCGAGTGGTGCAGGGGGACAGGGAATGAGGGTTGGGGTCCATCCATCCCAC
>NW_009259427.1:0-1170 GCF_000687185.1 Egretta garzetta | reverse complement strand
GGGGTCACAGCCTCCTTCGGGCACCCCCCTGCTCCGGCGTGGGGTCCTCCCCGGGCTGCAGGTGGGGATCTGCTCCCCCGTGGGCCTCCCTGGGCTGCAGGGGCACAGCCTGCCCCACCATGGGCTGCCCCAGGGGCTGCGGGGAATCTCTGCTCCGGCGCCTGGAGCCCCTCCTGCCCCTTCTGCTGCACTGGCCTGGGGGGCTGCAGGGCTGCTCCTCTCACATCCTCTCACTCTTCTGTCTGCTGCAAATTCCTCCAGTTTTTTTATTTGTCTGTTTTTTCCCCTTCTTAAATACATTATCCCAGAGGTGCTACCACGGTCAGTGATGGACTCAGCCTTGGCCAGCAGTGGGTGACTCTTGGAGCTGGCTGGCATTGGCTCTGTTGGACATAGAGGAAGCTTCTGGCAGCTTCTCACAAAAGCCACCCCTGTAACCCCTCCACTACCAAAACCTTACCATACAAACCCAATACAGAGTCTATGTCATAACATGCCAGCTCTGCTGTTCCTGTAAGAATGCATCGAAGAGATGGGTTAGAAGGGACAGAAGCTCTTCTGCAAAGGGATAGCAATTTCTTAAGCCACCTCCACTGCCTGATCAGAGAATGAGAGATTGTCAGTACTTAAACAGTCTTTAACTCACCAGCCCTCTTGAGTAAGAGTTTAAAACCATTGAAGTAGAATTTTTGTTTCTGTATTCATTAACTCCAGAAAAGAAAGTGAAGGATGCACTGAATCTACATCCAATGTTGTTTGTGTGAGAGCCAGTGTCCTTAAATAAATTAGAAAGAATAATTTAAGCAATTGGAGTGAAGCTTCTGATTACTTTTCTACTAAGGAGTCATTCAAAAACCATGGATTTTGGCAATCATGATGTAAAATCACTAGATCTACTCTTTAACACTCATTCTTCTCTCTGCTCTACCCCCTCTTTGTACTGGTCTACATTGTGATCAGGATCTAAAACACACCTAGCCAAAGAAATTTGCAGACAAATAAGTGATTTTTAACTTGAATGAGTCTTCCAACTAAGTTTACACTTCCTGCATTGGGATGTACACTTCTATGTGAATGTACTGAAAGGAGATTGAGACGTCATTAAGTAGATCAAACAGAGAGGGAAGAGGTAAGCAGGAGTGATTTGAACTGCTAAAACAAATGACCCTT
>NW_009259426.1:343745-345201 GCF_000687185.1 Egretta garzetta | reverse complement strand
TCAGCCCCAGCCTTTGCCTTTTTTTTTTTTTTTTTTAAATTTTTTTCCTGCAGCAGAGCTGGACAAGCTTAAACCCAAGCTTTTATACACTTTTCTTTTAGACCTGAAAGGGCCCCGTTTGTGCTCCAGCTCCGCTGCGGTGTTTAACCCCACGCTGCAGCTTACGAGCTGCGAGGCGCCGGAGCGGATGGGGCTTAGCCACGATACAGCCGGCACGCACGGCTATGGGCGAGGGAGGGTTTGTAATCCCTTATTTGCTGGGATTTCTGTTGGGTAAAAACCAGGCGATCCCGGCTGGTACGCACCCTCTGAGCCCCGCGCCGAGAAGCGCATCCCAAAGCAATGAGGGTCTTAGCGAGAGGGGAGGGGGGGTGCAGGGGGCACCCCCTTTAAACCATTATATCGTTATTTTTCCAAACGTCCCTAACTTTCTAAATGTCCAATATCAGGCGCCGGGGGCGTAGCCCTGGCCAAATCGCACGTCCCAGAGCATCGATGCCCAGAGAGATGAGAAACCCGGCTGCGCCATCCCTCTCCTGCTGGATTCACCACCCGTCCCGGGGCAGGATTTAGCCCAAACGCAGACCCGAAGCCCGGCAGGCGATGGTGCTCCGGCAGCCATCTCGCCCCGATTCCCATTCCTCTCGTTATCATTAACCCGCCCATTCAACGCCGGCTCCCATCTGGGTTTTTAATTAGCTTGCTGCCACCTTGGACCTCTCCGCGGATCTGCCGGCGGTCTGTGGGGCGCTGGGACAGTCCTTTGCCTGGGAATTTTCTGCTCTGGTATATATATGTGTGATTAAAATGAACATCGCGCTCGCTTTCCCATTCCTACGCATGAGCACAACGGCGTTTTGCTGCCGGCTTTGCCCCGCTGAAAGGGATGTTGACATTTATGAAATGTTTCGATTCACTTCAGATTTTGTAAACTCTCTCATAGGTAATTTCTTAAAAAAAACCAAAAAAACCCCGACCAAAGAGCAAAGCCTGTGATCTGAAACACCCGCCCGGCTCCCCTAGAATAGCAAAGCCAGTTTCAAACGTTTCAGGCAGGCCCGGGGTGGCGTAGCCCAATGTCATTTAAAGGTTGGCACCCGGGGTTCCCACTTTCATTTTCTCCCCGTTATTATTTACCGCCTGCAGGGAAAATGAGGAAAAAAAAAATGATAAAAAAAAAAAAAAAAGAAAAAAATAGGATTTGGGGTTGTTTTTTTTCTTTCTTGCCCCACCAGTTGCAAACTGGTGACGCTTGCGGCTGGGCTGATGGATGGAGCTGTGCCCCTGCCCAGCACCCTGCCCCGGTGCGGGGGAGCCCCCACCCCTCCGAGCTGAGCCCCAAATCCCAGGCTGGGTTTGACCAGTGCTCTGGGCACCCACAGCCCCAAGCAAGGGGATTTGGCAATATAGAAAATTCCAGAATCCAGATCACCTTTCTCACCCCTTATGAAACCCC
>NW_009259426.1:342728-343268 GCF_000687185.1 Egretta garzetta | reverse complement strand
GGGAGGGTGCAAGGCGGGCGGCAGCTCGGAGGAGGCAGCGATGCTGCCGGGGCCCCGCCGGGTTTCCTTACAAAGCTGGATTTCTTTCCGCCGCGCTAGGTCTGGGAGCCGTCGCCCCCGTCCCTGGGGGAGGCGTCTGGTTGGAGATGAGCTCAGATTTCTTTCCAGCTACTTCCCCCAGCCGCTCCGCGCTCCCCGATGCCTTTTTATAAAAGCGCCCATTTAGGTGGGGATTTATCGCTGCCCCGGGGCATCAACGTTACCCAGACAAGGAGCGGTCTGGGCTCCCCAGCACCCTGGGGTGCTGCCTGGCCCTGGGGGGCACCCCCAGGCACGAGGGATGGACGTTGCCCCCTGGGAACCGTTCAGCCCTTGGGCTCTGCTGCTTTCAGCAAGGGTGCCCAGATGCGTCACCCATGGTCCTGCTCCAAGGATTGAGTCCCCAAGGAACAGGGCAACCAAGGGACATCCCCCTGTGGATGTGGCTACCAAACCCCGGGCTCCCCTTGCCCATCTGCATCCCGTCCCGCACAGCACAGC
>NW_009259426.1:340491-342337 GCF_000687185.1 Egretta garzetta | reverse complement strand
CGGGCAGCCCAGGGGAGATACGTGCCCCAGGAGCTGCACCGGCCACCCTGGCACAGGGAGCATCCCCATCCCGGCACTGGTGCTGCTCGGGCCAGGGCTGGCCACGGTTTTGCACCCGTGTCCCCAATAACATCCAAAACACAGGGGAGAGCACTGGGGCTCGGTGGCCAGGCTGGGGTATAAGCCTGTGCTCACAGCACCAGCCTGCCCCAACACCGATGGACGCTGGATCCTCACCCCCAGGCTGTGCCGGGGCACCGTGGGCTGGCACCGGGATGTGCCGCAGAGCTGCAGCCAGGCTGGGGGGCGAGGGCTGGGGCGAAGCTTTGCCTGGGCAAACCATTTATTTAGGCATTTTGTACCATGCAAGCTATGGCAGGGAGCAACTGCTTCCGAGCTGGGGGGGCTGCAGGGATGTGGGGAGCCCAGACCAGGCTTGCAGGGCTGCGCGGTGCTGGGGATGCAGCAGCGTTTGCAGAGACACCGGCTGGGGGGGCGGGCTGCCCCTTCCCCGGGGACATCGGGGTTTGCAGCCCAGCTGAAACCCATGGAGACCTGGGCTGGGTGTCACCCTTCTGCAGGTCAAATCTGGGTGCCATCTGCCCCTCATGGTCATCACACCCACCCGTCTGCATGGACAAACATCCCTCTCCTCCCCACGGCCACCGACGGCCAGCAGGCTTGAATCCATCCATATGGCAGGGTAAATCCACCGGGGACCCCCCCCCAGCCCTGGGTGCTTTCCCCTGGGGATGCTCCCCCCCCAGAGCAAGGGGATGCTCTTCCTCAGACCTGGGGGATGCTCCCCCCCGGGACAAGGGGATGCTCTTCCTCAGACCCGGGGGATGCTCCCTGCCGGGGCTGCTGCAAGCAGCCACCATTTCGTGCACCACCCAAGCCCCCGGTCAGCTTCTTCTTCTCCAGACAGCCCCAAAGGGCGAGATGGGGTCCCCGTGTGTCCCCCCCCAGCCCGAGAAGACGCCTCTTACCTGGTCCCGCATGCGCTCCTGCTGCCCCCGGAGCGCCAGCGCGTGCTGCGGGTACTTGTTCTTCAGGTGGTCCATGAAGGCGTCCCGCTTGCGCTCCATCTCCGACTTCTGGAGGCCGGTGAGGGCCTCCAGGCTCTGGGCGGCGATGACGGTGTGCCGGCGCTCCGAGGTGTGCACCAGCCCTACGTTGGAGAAGCGCCGGGTGCCGTTGCCCAGGGTCCGGTATTCCCGCGGGTACTCGGCATCGTCCGCCGAGATCATGTGGGTGCTCGTCCTCTCGGGATCTGCACGAGGGGGGGGAGAGCAGAGCGGGGTCAGGGACGGCCCCGAGGGCCGCCCCGCTGCTATGGGGCAGAGGTGGGGTGCTAAGATTTGGGGACAGGGAGGGGGTTTTAAGCTAGAAGTGATAGCTGAGCCTAGCTTGGAGCAGGGTTATCCCTTGGTGGGATACAACCAGGGGGCTGGTGGGTGCAGGGTTTATCCCCCTGCGATGGCAGCGGTGTCCCCGGGAATGGGGCTGGTGGTGGCAGGAGAGGGATGGGGCAGGGGGGGATGGAGGGGCTGGGATGCAACCAACACCACGATGTTCAGACCGAAACATGAACAAAATAGCGCTGGGTCATTAAAACGGCACAGACAAGACACAGGGAGCTGGGTGCCGCTCCGGAGCACAGACAGACAGGGGGACACGGACAGACGGACAAACCAAAAAGAAAATGAAAGATGGGCCAGGGCGGAGGGAGGCTCGTGTCTGCCCATCAGCGCCTGCACGGTGCTGCTGCCCCTGGGGGCAGGCAGTGCCCCCAGACCCTACCAGAGACCCCCGCCCGGGGGTCAGCCCCCCATCCTGCAGCCCC
>NW_009259426.1:338893-340285 GCF_000687185.1 Egretta garzetta | reverse complement strand
CCCCCCCCAGCCCCCCCCGCCGGGGGCTCACCCCCCCATCCTGCAGCCACTGCTCCCCGGCCCCATCCCAGCCCTCGCGCACCAAACTGGGCATCACTGGGATGCTCTGCCCCGTCCCAGCCCTCAGGCACCAAACTGGGCATCACTGGGATGCTCTGCCCCATCCCAGCCCTCAGGCACCAAACTGGGCATCGCTGGGATGCTCTGCCCCATCCCAGCCCTCGCGCAGAGCTCTCCCCGTCCCGGGTGGGCAGAGCGGGCAGCGAGCGCAGGCAGGCGGTCACGCGTGCGGCGAGGCAAAAGGGACTTGTCCCTTCGCTAACAATTCATTAGCTGCACATTGTGATTTTAATTTCCAGGGAAGTTGTGCCGAGCGCGCACAATGCGAGCGGTAATGAATGCCTGGAAGTCCCCGCACGCTGCCAGCGCCTGGCACCTCCTCGGCGGCCGCAGGACGAGGCTGCCCCGTGGTCCTCAGCCCCTGCCCAGCCCCATACCCGCTGCAGAGCAGCCTCGGGGCACTGGCCCCCCACCCCAAGAAGCCACTTTTGAGAGCCTTATGCCATCCAAGCCCCCGTCACGCAGCCCTGGGCTGGTCCCAGCCGCCACTGCCGAGCCTGCGCTGAGGCCACGAACTGTCTTTGCCACCGCTAAGGGGTTTGGCACCCTGCAGCATGCGTCTCGCAGGGGGTCACCGCGCTAAGGCTTTCCTTTTTCGCTCACCATTTAACCTTGATCCATTATTCATCTCCCTCCTTGTCCTTTTTTTTCCCCTCCCTTCCTTCCCAAGCTCCTGTTAAGCAAATCATAGAGGGTTTCTCCTTTTCCCTTAATTATTTATCAGCCCAACATATTAGCTTTATATCAACTGATTGTGTTATTAAGGTAGAATAGGACCCCGGCGCGTGCTACAGATAAAACTCCTCTGCTCAAGGTCGTACCCGGGGTTTGCTATGAGCCAGGCGGGGACACGATGCTCTCCGCAAATGCCATGGGGACATCCTTCCCCCTGCCAAAGCTCCATCCCCCCTTTCCTCCTCCAAAAACCAACCGGTCCAGCTCTCTTCCTCCACAGCTCCACCACCAAGCGTGACCTTGGCCAGGGGACCGTCACTCTCATACCCAGAGGGCGGCAGCAGAATTTGAGCGAGAGCTGAAGCTCCTGGTCCCTCCTCACCTCGCCCAGCCAGGTCCCCATGTCACCACTGCACAGGGAGGTCGTGGCCGTGCATCGGTCAGGGGCAAAATGCCCCAAGAGCCCCCAGGGAAAGTGGCACAGGAGAGATGCCAGAGGGGACAGCTCAGTCCTTCTGCTGGCAGAGGAGAAGGCAGCGTGGTGCGGGGCTGAGAGCATCATCCCAGGGTCCCTGGGCGCCTCCGGCTGAGGAGCCT
>NW_009259426.1:336505-338864 GCF_000687185.1 Egretta garzetta | reverse complement strand
TGCTGTCCCACCTCTCCTGCCACATAACAGCCCCCCAGGAGCTGCCGTCCCACCTCTCCTGCCACATAACAGCCCCCAAGAGCTGCTGTCTCACCTCTCCTGCCACATAACAGCCCCCAGGAGCTGCCGTCCCACCTCTCCTGCCACATAACAGCCCCCGGTAACACACGTTTCTTGCTGAGGATTTGCTGCTACCAGGCAGAAAACCCCTCCCTGCCCTCAGCCGGTCGCTCAAGCTCTATGATGCTCTACGATGGCAAAGTGGCACCCAGCACCCATCCCAGCCCCAGCATCGGGTGCCCATTAGCAGTGCCCTGGAGCATCCTTGGGAGCAGCCAGGGAGCTCTCAGATGGAGGGGGGGGGTGGATAGGGGGAGTGGGACCCCGGGAATTCCCCAGCATGGGGGGGGTGTCCATCCCCACCCAAGCAGCCCCTCTGCAGCGCTGGCTCCTGAGTGCCACTGGGAGTCCCAGCCTTGTCACGTCCCATCGGAGCGGCATGTCCGGGAAGGTTACAAAAGGGGGATGAAGGGGACCCTGAAAGCCCCCAGCCACAGGAGCGACGGAGCTGCAGCTCCTCTCCCTCGCTGGGGAGAGCGGCAGGGAGGAGGCCCCAAGCCGGAGGAAGGTGCAGGGTTGGGGGCTTGGGGGTGCAAGAGGGGCTGGGTCCCTGCAGCCGCCTCCCCGGTGCCTCCCCCAGCCCCGGGTTTAGCAGCCGTGGGGTGAGGCCGCGTTCCCGGCTCCTTCCCACCCTCCTCCTCCTCCTCCTCCTCTCACTGCCGAGCCACGCATCAGCATGCAGCTCCCCGCTCCCTAATTACATGCTCCGAGAGCGGAACGCGCCAGCTCGCTGTCTCTCTGCCGACTACTAAAAAGGATGATTTGAAAAGCCCTGCACAATCTGCGCAGGGGTCAGAGCAAAGCTGGATGCCGTCAGGGGCTCTTCCACCCCCAGCTGCGCCGCATCCGCTCCCGCATCCCTCGCCGGGCTCCAGAGCAAGCGGGGGGGCAGGCAGCCCCAGCACCATGAACCCCGCCATCCACGAACCCCACTAAGGAAGGCGAGAGGAGGAAAACCCACCCCAGACACACGTGTAGCTGTCCCCACGCCAGCCGCCTTCCCCTCCAGATATCCCAGCCCGGAGCGGGCAGAGACCACTTGATAAGGGAACGATGGGGATATGGGGGGTCCTTTGGGAAGGGACCCTAAACCACCCACGTTCATGCTTCCCTGGCTCTATGCATGAGGACAGGGTGTTAATCCTTCCCCCCTGGCCTCATCCCAAAGGAATAATTACATCCTGCCACCCAAAATCCCCCCATCAAGTTGTTGCTCTTCCTCCCGTGCAGGGATGCTGGAGCGGTGGTACCCACCCAGGGCTGTCCCGCTGCCGGTGCCGGCAGCAGCACATCCCTGGGAAGTGCTTCCCGGGGCTGCTTCCAAGTAGGTCACTGGGGTGGGAGAGCCGGTGGCCGGCGCCTGCCCATGGTCCCTGTCTCGGCACTGCCCCAGCCCAGCCAAGCAGGGTGCCCCTCTGGGACACGTCCCCCGCGCAGGGACCGTCCCATCGCTTACCCGTGGGCGCAGGGCAGCTTCCACGGCGGCCGGCAAACTGCTTCGGCGGGACGGGGGAGGCAGCCCCCAGGCCTCCAGGAGCTGAAGGCGGCTCCTTGGCCGGGCGCAGGGCTCCCACCACAGCCAAAATCCCACGGTAAATCCTGGCAAGCCCCTCTCCAAGCAGCGGGGGGTTAAGGGAGCGTGGCTCTCTTTGCCGATTCATCCATCCGTCTTCCTTACTCAGCCATCCATCTTCCTTACCTGCCAGCAGAGGTGTCACCCGTGCCCGGGCCACAGCCTCCTAGCAGGATGCGGCCAGCGCCTCCTTCCCAGGAGAGCAGCGGCGCCAGAGGCACCGGAGCCCGATTCTGCTTTGGGTGATGCTCCTCAGGACCGGTGCTTTGCAGCCTGAGTAGCAGCTCTCCATCAGCTCCCTGCTCCTTCCCTGGGCGCCGGGGGGCGGGAGAGGCCCCCAAAAACCTGCCCGGTGCTGCAGCTGCTGCCCCACGAGAGCCACGCCAGGTCAGAACGGCCGCCGGGTCGGCAGCACGGTCCGCTCGGATCCCCCCGCCAGCAGCTTGGCAGGGCTTTATCATAAAGAGGATCTTTCAAACACAGTTTATTACTGCAGTTTCATAAATCTTCATGAGGCAGCGAGGCTCACACGGGCCGGGAAAGCAGCGGCAGTTAGCGGAGCATGAAAAATAGTCCAAGAAAGCAATTGTACAAAAAGGGGCGAGGGGAGGGGAAGGAGAGAGTACATTTGGGGAGAAAGGGAGGCGAATGAATAGAAGCCCCTCG
>NW_009259426.1:335080-336400 GCF_000687185.1 Egretta garzetta | reverse complement strand
CCCTCCCTCCCCCCACCCCCCCCCAGGCTGCGGCCAGGCCCCAGGGACGAGCGATAGCTGAGAAGGGCAGGGGGAGCCTGCGTGGCTCCTGCTCCAGCTGTGCTTAAATCCTGTCGTGCTGCGCAGACGGTGCCGGGGGGGGACCCCAGAAACCCCCCCCCTTGCCTGAGCCAGGACCGGCTGGGCTGAAGGGACCTTCTGAGGCATTGCTGCCTGGGGGGTCCCTGTCCCTGGCTCAACCACGCTATATTTGAACTCATTTTGGGATGGGGGCACGGTAGTCAAGTGCCCTCCAGGACCAGCCCTGGGCTCCCATCCCACCCCCACGATGGGGCCAGCAAACACGACCACAAAGCACCGGGAGCTGCACGGCTGCCGGTGTCCTCCTCCCGAAGCTGTGCCACGCCGGGGGGGACACAAGCACCCTTGGCCCACCCCACTGCCACGTGCGTTCGTTAGCACCCGGCTGCAGAGAAGCGCATCCCTGGTTCGGGCCGAGCCCATGAGGTGCAGATGCCCCCGTCCCCCAGGGATGCCGGGAGCAGGACAGAGCCGGGGTCCATCCCAGCACGTGAGTGTGGAGGTGGGAGCACTGCACGCCCTCCCCGGCCTCGCACGGCGCCAGGCGAGCAATACGGGGAGCGGAAGCCAGCGGGCGCCGGGGCTGACGCGTCCCTGCCCTCCTCTTGCTCCCAGGCTGATGGAGACAGGGTGCCAAACCGCTTGGGAAAAGCTAGGTGATGCCAAGGCCATCCACAAGCGACCATTAACATCCGTCCTGGCACAAACCTGCCCCATGCCCCTGCTGTGCCCGGCAGCCCCCCGGGAGGTGGGGGCTGCAGCTCTCCCACCGCCTCTCCCCATTCCCGAGGGTCCCTCCCCGCAGCACCAGGGCTCAGCAGCAGGTAGCGGTGCGCCCCGCTGTGCCTTTCACTCCCGAATTCAAGTGGAACCAAGGAAAATAAAACACCCCCCGCCGACCGTTTCATCGGGAACCTCCCTGCCGGGTTAGCGCAGCCCCCATGGCCCCACGTCATGGGCACCATGGCCAGGACACTGCGTGGTAGCAGCCCGGATGCAACGCTGCAGCCCCGGCCCTGCCTGTCCCCAGGTGCTACGTGCCCTGGGGGCTGCCCGCACGCCCCTAGCACCAGCAACATGCCCTGGGTGCTGCCCGCACCCCCCTAGCACCAGCAACATGCCCTGGGTGCTGCCTGCACCCCACTAGCACCAGCTACGTGCCCTGGGTGCCACCCACACCCCCCTAGCACCAGCAACATGCCCTGGGTGCGACCCACACCCCCCTAGCACCCGCTACGT
>NW_009259426.1:334115-334673 GCF_000687185.1 Egretta garzetta | reverse complement strand
TGCCCTGGGTGCGGCCCGCCCCCCGTTAGCACCGGCCCGGCCGATGTGGCTGGGGCCGCGCAGTGATGGGGCACTGGTCCGAAGCCGTGCACTGTGCTGGTGTGCACTGGTTGCTCCCCGGCCGGAGCTCGGGGTGGTCCAGCTGGCATCTCTCCATGCCGCTGCCCTGCCAAGCAGCTCCTTTACTTTGGAAGCAGAGAAGCAACCGGATAAATTCCCATGTCATTGTCAAAAGCCAAACTGAAGGAGAAATCCCATCTGGCCAGCCCTGTAAAAAGCAGCAGCTACTTCCCACCTCGCCGGGTGTCATCACACCCACGCGCGCGCATGGAAATGGGAGGCGAGTTCACCTCCCAGCTCCCCTGGGCGGCAGCGCCAAGCACAAGGCCAGCACGCCCGGCTGCTCGCTTTGTGCTCAGGATGGGGACCAGCACCCTCCTGCCCAGAGCCCCATCCCCATGTCCCTCCTTTGACACGGGGCACGTGAGCCAGGCTGGCCCCCCTGCTGGCACCCAGGGAAGGGGGACCTGACCCCCGAGTCGCTCCTCCAGCCTTGCC
>NW_009259426.1:332500-333822 GCF_000687185.1 Egretta garzetta | reverse complement strand
GGCACCCCTGCTGAGGCAGCACCAGCTGAGAAGCATGAACTGGCCCTTGTCCTTCCTCTTCCTCATGCTGCCTCCTTGGCTCAGCATCTTCCCGGGATCTCCTGCCAGCTCCAAGCTGGGAGCCATCCCTACCCTCACCCGAGCACTTCCGTGCAGGCGGGCAGGGACCGGAGGGGACAGCACCAAGGCACCCATCCCGGCGCTGGCGCATGGTGGCTGGCTGGCAGACGGCCGGGCCGGGCAGAGGTGGCCGTGACGCTGAGGAGGAAGAGCCCGGTGGGGTGGGCAGCCGGGGGGGCTGTGAGTAGATAAGCCTCGTGTGACGGGTCCTACGGCACCCAAGCAGCTCCGCTTCCACCTTGCAGCACCGAGCTCGGCAGCTGGCAGAGCTGCAAACGCCAGGGCGAGCTCTGGGGGCCCCGGACAGAGTGGACACCCCTTCCTCTGGTGGCAGGGGCCAGGTTGAGCTCTGGGGGTCCTGGACGGAGCGGACACCCCTTCCTCTGGTGGCAGGGGCTAGGCTGAACTCTGGGGGTCCTGGATGGAGTAGACACCCCTTTCTCTGTTGGCAGGGGCCAGGCTGAGCTCTGGGGGTCCTGGATGGAGTAGACACCCCTTTCTCTGTTGGCAGGGGCCAGGCTGAGCTCTGGGGGTCCTGGATGGAGTGGACACCCCTTTCTCTGGTGGCAGGGGCCGGGTCGCTCCGGGTGCCTGCAGCAGCGCAGATGTGACCTGACCCATGCCATGGGCCCGGTACGGAGACCTGGGTAGCAGCGGGGGATGCTCCGGAGGCAGCCGGTGGGTGGCAATGTCCCCGTCGCCCTGCGGGAAGGCCAGCATCCGAGCGAGGGTTTCTCCCCACCTATCCCAGCCCCCTCGGACACCCCAGGGGTGGGAAGCGTTGATCCCCGCTGCGGGGAGAGGCAGAAAGGAGCTGCCCTCGCTTAGGCAAGGGAAAACAAGGCAGAGAGAGGGCAAGCTCCTGGAGAGCAGGGCGGCACGGGAAGGACGGCTCGCAGCTGGGAGAGCCGGGGCAAATCCTTCCCATGCCATCAGCTTCCTCTCCGACCTTTGCCGAAGCTGGCAGCATCGTCTGTGCACGGAGAGCATCCCTGCCCCGGGGCAGAGCCTTCCCCGGCAGGGACTGGAGGAGAAAGGAGCCCCGCGTGCCCTGGCAAGAGGCCGCGTCCTCAGCTGGCGGGGACGGCACAGTGGCTGGGGAGATGCCAGCAGCTTGGGGACGCCGGATAAAAATAAAGGAGAGGAGAGGATGGAAGGGGCCAGGCTCTTCACAGCATAAACACAAGCCACATTGTGGGCTT
>NW_009259426.1:332103-332335 GCF_000687185.1 Egretta garzetta | reverse complement strand
GCCCCAGCCTCCAGCTGCAGGTGGGGATGCTGAGACACGAAGGGGTTGAAGCCAGCGTTGGAGCAGGGGGAAAAGCACAGAGCAGAGCCACGCGCTGCCTTCGTGCCCTGGCTGGATCAGTGTGAACGTCTCTCCCGAAAGGACCCGGAGTTTTCCCAGCATCCTGGCAGCACCCGCTGACTTCCACCACCGCCACCACACTGTGCCGGGCGAGCGCAGCGCCTGCCCCCCC
>NW_009259426.1:331507-331936 GCF_000687185.1 Egretta garzetta | reverse complement strand
GGGGAGAAGCCTTCGGGATGAGCCCGGGATGGCGGCGGGACCGGGGCCCCCAGAGCCCCCATCGCCTCCAAAGCTGCCGTCCCCATTCCCCCTTTCCCTGCAGGCGGGTGAATTCGTGCTGCTCCAAGAACCCACCCTGCCCTCTGGGAATCCCTGGAGGATTCCCAGCCCGGACCAGTGCCACAATTCAGGAGCAGCCCCAGAGACGGGGCTGCCCCCGCCACGCTCCGGCAAAGCCGGGATGCAGCACAGGACCCCGGTGCTCCTGCCTTGAGCTGCTCAGGCAAATTGCTCTGGAAATCAATTCCAATCTATCAGGCATCAGGAAAGCGATAAACTGCCCCTCAAGACACCAAATCGATGGTTCCTCTTAGCCTGGAGCAGAGGGAGGGAGGCGGGGAGAGGCGCTGCGTGGGAAGGCAGGGAGCA
>NW_009259426.1:329453-329864 GCF_000687185.1 Egretta garzetta | reverse complement strand
AGAGAGGAAAAACGCAACAAGTTGATGGAGAGGAAAGGCTGAAGGATGAAAGAAAAAGCTCCCACACGGGGGAAAGTCCCTGCCCGGCACGGCGCGATGCACGGCGCCAGCGCTGCGGTCCTGCTAAATGCCTTCGGTGCAATTTTTCGAGCAAGCTCATCACTTCCCCTCATCTCCTGCCATGAGCGCCGCTGTGCTAAAGGCCAGAGCCGCCCGGCAGCAGCTTCGGCCGCGCGCTGCACCTTGTCCAAAGCAAATTCATCTGCGAGAGTGTGGCAGGGACCCACCTCTCCAGCACCCCTGCCGGGAGCGGGGCTGGTGAGAAAGCCGTGAAGGGAAGAACTCAAGCCAAACCCATGGCTTTTCCAGCCCCTGCCCTGCAGCCTGGGATTAGAGCCTCCGGCTGGAGGC
>NW_009259426.1:328735-329060 GCF_000687185.1 Egretta garzetta | reverse complement strand
GGTGCGGAGAACAGACCCTATTTAGAAGTGCCCAGGTAGCACGTAGGTGGCTGGCCACAGCCTGCTGCGCCAGCCTGGTTAGTCACCGCTGGTTAAAAACCAAAAAGACTGGGAAAAAAAATGTTCAGATCCACGTCTAACGCCTCTCGGATGCAGGGAAGCGCGCTCACCATTTGGAAACGTGGGGTAAGATCCCCCCGGGGGGTTGCTGTCAGCCCCATCAGAGGCTCTGGCACAGAGCCCAGGGCTCGGGGACGCTGCTGGGATGTGTCCCCCCCCCACCGTCTGCAGGGCATGAGGACAGCGAGGTGCCCAGTCCCCTGCC
>NW_009259426.1:327732-328190 GCF_000687185.1 Egretta garzetta | reverse complement strand
GGTCTCTCCGGCTCCCGCAGCCTCGGCGCGGCTCCAGGGGAAGCGCCAAAGGGATGCTTTGCCCAGCGAGGAAGCATGGTGGCACCCGGGGAAGCCGAGAGGAACCGGGAGATGGCTGGGAGCACGGCTCCGAAATCTGTGCGACAAACACATGCATCTCATCGCATAGGTTTAAACCAAATTAAATATGGTTTTACTAACCGCTCAGCATTTCAAGCGACACGCCGTCTCTGGCAAGTTAAATCTAAGGCGACGTATCGAGTCGCATGAGCTGGTTACGTTAATTAAAGACAGGACCGGTTCATTATCAAGCAGGGACGCAGCGAAAGCGAGCAGCTAGGTGGATTCTTACCGACCTCGTCACACGGCTCCGACCTCGAGGAAGCCTGCGCGCAGCGATCGGTCGGCGCTCAACCGTGCGGCACCCGTCGCCTTACATCCAGAGCGGAATCCTCCGC
>NW_009259426.1:324313-327112 GCF_000687185.1 Egretta garzetta | reverse complement strand
CCGCGGCTGCTCCCGCACCGGCCCCGGGGGAGCTTGGGCAAAGGAAAAGCTGCAGCTGCCCCCCGGGGGGCTCGCAGGAGAGCCCCCTCTGCAAGGCTCCTGTCCCCAGGACACGACACTGGGTCTGGCCCCTGAGCATGCTGAGCCAAGTCAGGTCACAACCTGCCGCTGGATGGGTCTCGTAGGGCTTGGAGTGACCCTTCCCAAAGCTGCCCAAAATCTTCCCCCACCAGGCTGGCCCTGGCAGGGGCTGACGAGGTTACCCCGAGGGAGGGAGGACAGGGAGCGGAGACCCGAGAGATGCCGGAGGCACAAGCCAGCTCCTCTTGGCCCACCCAAGCTAATCACACCCATCGCTGTGGGTGTTTGCATGCCTCTTCCCCTGGGGTGCTGCAGGAGATGCCAAACCAGCCACAGGTACCCCAAAACTCAGTCCTACCCCAATCCGAGGCAGTCCTGCAGGACCACGACCCCCCCGGCACAGCCCTGCCCTGTCCTGCGAGGATCCCCTTCGCCGAGCAGCACCCAAACGCGAATGAAATGCATTTAAGAACAAACCCCAGCAGCCCCCCCCCGGGCAGCAGCAATGCCAGCAGCACCCCAAAACCACCCACGCACACACTGATGGGGACACTTGCACCCTGGGCCCCGGCCACAGTCATGGGAGAGCCAAGAGCTGTATTTTTAGCGGCCAAAAATATTAAATACCCAGCTGAATCCCAGCTTGCCTCAGCATCGCGGCGAGAAACCCGATGCGCGGGGGTTTAAAAAGCCACCAAAGGGCGCTCTGCTGGTCACCGGGGTGGAAGCCGATTAAGCCACCTTGCGTGGAGGCAAGGAGCTCACCTGCTCCGGAGGGGGCTCCGCTGCCGGGCGGCGAGGGGACCTTCTCCCGACATCCGCGGCGGAGCAATCCCGGCTGACGGCGGCACGGGTTCTGCCAGCTCCGTGCTCTCGTGCCATAGAGCCCCACCTGCCTCGGCCCTTCCCACCTTTCCAGCTCTCCCCCCCTCTTTTCCAGGGCTGGGAAGGGGCTTTGCACGCTCAGCCCTTTTTCCTCCATCCCCCGTTCCTGGTGTTTCTCCCCAGCCAGCCCGCCCTACTGCACCAGCTCATTTGGGCACCCTAAGGGGTATCTCATGGGCTTCCAACCACTCAAGCTTTGAAACTGCAGCCCAGACAGACAGCCCCGGGTGGGAAGGGCCATAGAGCCCAGGAAACCTCACACCGAAGACCTGCAGGTAGGCTTTATCCCCATTTTATGGATGGGGAAACTGAGGCACAGATGGAGGGGGGACAGGAGCGCTCCTGGCTCAGAGCCCCCAGCGGCAGCAGGGCAACAAGGGAGAAGCTCGGGAGCGCTGAGCTCCTGGCTGGAGCCCTTCCAGGCTCTCGAACCGCCGCAGCCGTGAGTCACGGCTGGCACAGGCAGGCAGGATTCATTCCACACTCTGCCATGACGACCACCCCCCAGAAAAAAAAAAAATCCCTGTTCCTCTTTGCTGAGCAATTCTGGAGAGCACTGAGCGAGAAGGCTGGGCTGGCTCCCGCACACCGCAGGCACAGGGTGGGCTTCTTCCCCTTCCTCCCTTAACGTGGGGCCAAGGGCACCAACCCCCCCGCAGTTATATCGCGCCTATATTATCATGTGGCCCGTGCGTTATTTGTATTGGCGCGCCGGCCGAGCTTGCTGTGCCGGGCCAGCACCGTGGGGAAGAGGTAGGACGTGCTCCAAAAAGCTTTGAGTCAATACAGGCCACGCAGGCGGGAGGCGAGAGGCGAGGAGACATGACCAAGGGCAAACGGCAGGGCAGTGGCAGGGCGGGCAAGGGTCCCAGCCCCCCCGCGTGCCAGGACCCCGAGCCACAGGGACCACACACCCTCCCCCCCTGCCCCAGGGATGGCACAGGGGTGCTAGAGCTGAAGCTGGAGGTTTGGGGGCACAGGGAGGGTGCGGCGATGCTGGAAAAAACAAACATGATTACTGCTGGCAGCAAGGATTAATTGTCCTTCCCGCTGATCCCTGAAACCTGGCTGGCGCCCGCAGTCCCACTGCAGGGAGGGCCGGAGGATGGGGTGACCTTTTAATTCTGATTGCTCTGCCGATGAGGAGTAAATAAACGTTATTGCTGTTTGAGAGCTGCTGCTTTCTCACATCCATGGTCCCCACGCTCCTGGGGGGACAGAGCAGCGCCCGCCCCCCGTTTCACAGGGCACCGAGCTGCCGCAGGATGAGGGCAGGGGCCGAGGGTGGCACTGAGCACCCAGGTTTACCCCAGGACCCTTCCTCTACCCCCCTCGCCTCAGGGACGGTGGGTGCCAGGCACCCTCCCAGGTCCCACCAGCATCGCCTGGTGGTGCTGCACCAACACCAAGGGGCCGGTCCCCAGGAGGGTCCTGCCACCACCTTGGGGACACCGGTACCTGCACCCTGAGAGCCCAGCGAGGCTCGCTCAGCAAATGCCTGCCTTTAAATCCAAAGGCCGACCTTCCCGCGCTGGGGCTTTCAAAGGCGATGACTTCTCCTGCAGGGCAACCCTGAGCTGGTAGTGTGGTGCCAAGGGCCACTTGTGCTCACAAAAACCCCCACTGCTGGCTGACACCTCGCCCCCCCCGGGCTGGATGGGCCGGGCAGGGCAGCTCTGTCTTAGCAAGGCAATTCCCAGGCGGGAGGCGAGCGCGTCGGGGTGGGACATCTGCATTTACACCTGCGACGCCAGACATGGTTTTGCTCTCAGCAGCTACCCAAGGAGCTGCTTCCCGACAGCACCAGCACCTACCGTGCCTGCGAGGGAGGAG
>NW_009259426.1:322813-324244 GCF_000687185.1 Egretta garzetta | reverse complement strand
TCCCTGCCCCAGCCAATTCCTCCACGCTACCTCCCTGTGCTCCTATTTACGCTCTTTGGCAACGCGGCCGCTCCTCGCAGTGCCCGTGCACAGCCCCGAGCACAAGGAAGCCCCCGCTCCGCCCCGGCGCCGCTCCTTGGGGTTGCAGCCCGAACAGTAGGACAGTCAGCGGGTGGGAACGGAGCCACCGCCCCCCGCGCCGGGGCGGACAGCGCGGCTTTGTGCCTGCTGGCCACCGGGCTGGCGCAGTCTATACGGCAATATTCCCCCCAGCGGTGCCCTGGCACGCCGCGCACAGGAGGGCTATTGTACAGCGTTCAAACGGCGAGATATCGGCGCCCAACGGAGCGCTCCGCTCCCCGGGGTTGGACCGTGCCGCTCAGGAGCGGGCAGCGATGCCGAGTTCCAGCGCTGGAGGAGGAGCGGGGACCGGCCACGCCAAGCAAAGGGGCAGATAGCTGGGAAAGCAAAGAGGAGATAACCGGGAGCAGAGCTGCCACCGAAGATCTTGCAAGAAGAAACCAGTTTGACCCGACTGATGCTCGGCGTCACACGTGTGCTCTGTGCTGGGCTGCTGGACCCAGGTCCACCCCGTTCCCGGTGGCTGGGGAGAACGCGATGCCAGATTTAAGCTTTTTCTGCAGCAGCCAGTCTGTCCAGGTGAGACAGACGGACTTTCCCTGCTCGCACCCAGGGTTTTGAAGCATCAGGTGGCCGGAGAAGGAGCCTCCGTGAACAGCACCCACCCAAGCACGACGCTGAGCCCAGCAGTAGAGATCTGATGGGAAACCAGTGTCCCATCGGGAAACGCTTTCCCACGCTTGAACCCCCCTCCTCACATGGCAATTCCCAGAAAATCGGCCAGAAAATACCACGTCAGGACACAAGCTCTGCCCCAAAGCAGAGGGGTCAAGTGGCTCTGGGGGCCCAGACCTTATCCCCGTCCCCGGGGTGTCACAAGTGGGAAAAAGACCCTCGCCCAGGCGTGACGGAGCACCGGCCTCGGGGCAGCTTAGGGCTGGGTGGACAGAAAGGCCTTTTCCATCTCAGAGCCGGCGACTGCGCCATGCTGGAGGACGTAGCATATCTGCTACTATCGGAAACGGGAGAGAGCCAGATTAAGGGGAAAAAAAAAAATCCACCGGAGACCTTTTGACATGGCAAGGGCTAAATGCATTTCACAGCTGAAGGGCCAGGGAGCGTAATTTCTTATTAAACTCAGCCAACTGATGGTCGATAAGTTCTTGAGTAATCAAAAGTCCTTCAGCCCCAGCAAGAACCTGGAGGTGTCGAGGCAGCTCTGAAGATGGCTCAGCCTCCTTGGAGGAGCGAAGGGAACGGAGCTGCGGGAGAGAAACCGGGGCCACGTGGCTGCTTCGCCTGCCGAGGCTGGGGGGGACAACTGCCCCGGGCGGGGACCCCCCCGGGGGC
>NW_009259426.1:316268-322580 GCF_000687185.1 Egretta garzetta | reverse complement strand
CACAACCCCAGCGATGCCTGGCAACGCAGCCTGGCCCCGAGCTGCTGCAGCAACACCTCCCGGGCCAGGCTGGCACCCGCAGCACCCAGCTCCCACCCGGCGCCGTGGCACAGCACCAAGTCCTTCTGCGCTCCCAGGGCTTCGGCACCCTTCTCCCTTTGCTCACTTGCTGAGCGCAGATGCAGCAAATCCCGCTCCCCGCGGCAGGATTCGGAGCTGAGCCGTGTCCCATCCCAGCTGGGGGCGGGAGGGGGGGGAGGGAGATGTGCCCTGTTCTGCATGAAAATAGCCACCACCCTGGAACACGAAATATGAAGGAACATACGCCAGGGCCAGCTGCAGCGGCAGCTTGTGGGGGCACAAGCTTCCTCCTCCCCGGCGCTTTAGGGGGCACAGATTTCCCAAGTGCCGCAGATGAGGTTCAGGACTCCTAAAACCTTTTGGCAGGGACACGCTGCGCCACGGCCAAGCCATTCGTGTCTTGTGATTCGAGCGCCTGGGTGCAAATCTGCAGGATGGGGTAAATCAGGGGGGGTTGTGCCAACCCCTGGGAGCTGCACCCATCCAGACCAGCCAAGGGTGCTGCTCCTGACCCACCTGGGGAGCCAGACCCCTCCAGGACAGCCATGGCTGAGGGGAAGCAGTCACCTGCCTTAAACCCAGAAGAAAGGTATGGGGGGAGGGTGTGTGGGGGGGTGTTCTCATATTTTACTTTGCAAAAAGTATAGAAAAAAAAAATGCAAGCGAGCATCCCTGGCCTGGGGGCTCAGCGATCCCAGGGCAGCCCCCAGCAGCATCCCATCCTCAGCAGCCCCACGCCGAGTGCCCCCCATCGTCGGGGGACCGCTGCTCCCCGGTCTCGATCTTCCTTTCAAGGCGGCCCTGGTTTGCTGGGATTTAAATCAAAGCGCTGTTAGCTACAGTGCTATTACCACTGCTGAAAACGGGAACTAAATGGCATTTCCCCACCGCTCCATTTATATTTCTGTGCTCTTTACCCGTTTGTAAACTGCAGGAGGGAACAATTTAAGGCATCTGAGTGAAATGCTTAAATTAACAATTTACAAATAGCTTAATTGAGGTCCTGGTCTCTCTCTTCCTGAGCAGAAGCTGCTAAATGATTGTGAATCATTCCCATGTATTGGTCCTTGTGCCGTGAATTACAGGCCCTGGACTATGATAAAGGCTTGAATACCTCGGCGCAGGCTGGGGGTACCCATCGCTCACGTCGAGCGCGGCTGGGGACAGACGGCCGGAGCCACGGACGGGAGCGGAGCAACCCGAAACGGCAGCGAGGAACAAGCAAGGGATGCGGGAGCCGAGGGCGGTCAATAGAGCTGGCTCAAGCCAAGGGGGGCTACGGGCACACAGCCATCCCGGGGGGGTTCGTGGCTCTGGAGAAGGGGCTGAGGCTCCGCCAGCCTCGGTGGGGAGCTGGGGTTTCGTGCACCACCCAACGGAACAGCCGGTTGAACCCCACAGCCCATTCCCCAGCAGCAGCCCCAGGGCCTCCTGGCAGCACCCCAAGCCCTAGCTGGGGGGGCTGCACCCCGCTCCTCACCCATCCCTCCCAAAAGTTGGTTCCTGGCAGGGGAGGAGAGCGACCATGGGCAGCCGTGCCCGGGGAGGGGGGGGATCTGCTCTGCCCGCAGCCTCGCACTTGTTAAACCTCTCGCTGGCAGACAAGGACACTCACGTCTGCATCAAACGACTCAGCTCCCAGTCTAATTCCGGCACGTCAGACAGTAATTACAGGTACATCACCGGCGCTGACAAGTCTGGAGCTCGTCAGCCCAGCACCTGCCAGCGCAGCGCTGCAGACACCCCACCGGGAGCCCGGAGGGGCCGCGTCTTCTCCCACCCACTCCCATAGCCTTATTTTGGAGTGCGCTCTGTGCTTCCTGGACCCCAGACACCCCCCGTTACACCTGGGCTCGTCCCGCCACCACCAGCCCCATCCCTCTCCAGGCACGGTTTGGAAAGGGGGCTCCATCACCCCTGGGCTTCCATGGCCCCCGGCCGTGCTCAGGAGGCTGCTCCTCCATCCGCCGGGTGCGACACGGGGATTTGGCCGGCGCCTGCTGCCTGCCCCCAGCAGCCAGGAGGAGGCTGCCCATGGTCCATGTGCTGGCCCTGGCAACGCCATCCAACCATGGGTGCAACAAGCCAGGCTTTTGCCATGGTGTAAACCAGCATGGCTCCTCTTATAGCAGTAGATCAGCCCCGATTTACATCAGGGAAGGGTATTGGCGCACCTATTCCCATTGCATTTGTTTTTTGTTTGATAAAGGCGGCAGGAAAGCAGCGGTGGGAACGTCCCCGGCGGCCGGAGCCGTGACCATGCAGCAGCCAGGGGCAAGAGCCTTGAAGGCTCCCGCCCGGGAGCAGCCTGTGCTTGGGAAGCTCAGGCAGCTCCAGCAAGGAGGAGGAGGAGGGGGGGAAGGGAGGCAGGCTGGATATTTGCTGATTGTAAAAGGGGGGAGGAAGATGCATGTGGGGGGAGAAGCAATAATTGTAATTAAAAGGCAAATGACTGCACTGAAAATTGACTTGAAGCGCAGAGATATTAAAAAGCCGTTGACTCTGTGAATTATTCCTCCCTGGGCTGCCTGACAGAGAAAAGTATTTAGCCAGCATGGGCTGGTTTAGCATCCTGACCCGGGGAGCCCTGGCAAGGGGAGAGGCGAGCGGGGACCACGGGGCAGCAGATGGGGACAGCCCCTTCCCCTGCCCTCTGGTCTGCACGAGCCAGCATCACCCCTGCCCGTGGCTGCTGCCCCTTCACCCGGGCAAGCCAGAAGGCGAGCATCCCCACCGCTGGGCCACCCAGACCTTCCCGGCTCAGCCCCATCGCCGACGATCCCTCGCTTCTCCCCGCTCGGTCGTGGGGCTCAGCTCCATCTAACGAGGTCCCTGTTGCATCCTGTTGGCTTGCAACAGGGCTCAGGAAAAAAAACCCGAGGCTCCACGCTGCTGAGGCACCTCAAAAACTTCCCTGGCTGCCTCCAGAGTTACCCCGAGCCGCGTCGCTGCCGGAACCCGGGGAGGGGGGGGGATAAAAGGGCGGTGCTGATTTCCGTCGCTGAGCCGCGGGTCTGTCAGCCTAAGCAGGAGCTTACAACCTTCCAGAAGGGGTCAAAGCCACCTTTTTTTTCCACGGGAGACAAGCTCATTAACGGGCGTCGTTACACCGCTGTGGGGTGACCTTCTAACTGCCTGCGTGTTCACATCCGCGAGGATGCAGCTTCTGAGCGCGGGGGCTCTTTAATCTTGTTCAGACAAAGGCAGAACAAGATCTGATAGCTGGAAGCCGAAGCGTCAGAAACGCAGACAAGAGAGAAGGGAAACGCGCTGAAGGGGGCCGGGGGGAGCCGGCGCCGAGCCGGGTGGCTTCTCCATCACTGCCCACCTTTGAACCCAGGCAGGGCATCCTTCTGGAAGACGAACGCCCGCTCGGCCAGGAGTTATGGTCTTGGTGCAGGAATTACTGCCGGGACTTTGTGGCCTCTGTCACGGGGCTCGGCTCAGCCCGGGTGATCAGAAGGGTCTTCTCTGGTCTGGAAAAGATCCCACCAACCCAACAAATCCCACAGATCCTACCCATTACCTTCACCCTTGCCTGCCTTGTGCTGGTTTTAAGACCTCCAGGCTCTGCCCAAGCCGCTCAAGAACTTGAATCCCAACAAAGCATCACCGCTATGCTTCTTCCCCCCCCCCAATATGTTGAGGTTCAGCACAAGCAGGACCTGCAGCCCTCCCAGCTGGGACACCACGGATGCCGGTGATGAAGCTCCCAGGGCTGGCCGTGCCTGCGGTCCGGAGAGCCAGCTCCCATCCCCTGCCAAGGGCAGCGGGAGCCGTCGCCACGAGCACAGCCCCCAAACCTTCCTTCCCGCACGGCCCCAAGGAAGCAGCCGTGCAATCTGCTCTCTAGCTGGGGGGCAAGCACGCTCGCCGCTTGGAGCCAGCAACTTAATTGCACGTGTAATTCCGGGACAGCAAACAAGCTAGAACAGCGTTCGACGCCCAGGGCAGATCCCCAAATGGATGCCCGGCCCGGCCGCGGGCTGCTGCCTTCATCCCGCTTCCCCAGTCCCATTTTGGGATAACGTGTTCGTTACAACTCAACAAGGCATTCGCAGGAAACGCAATTAAATTACAGCGCGCTGTTCCAGCGCCTTGGTTTTCCACGGAGCAGGCTCTGGTGTCGGGAGGCCCCCTGGCACACCCCATGTATTAGGAGCTTGATTTTCTCCACCTCCAGGCTGCCCTCCCCGGCACAGCCCTGCCCGCGCCGGGGCTCCAGCTGCCTGCCAGCCATGCACATCCCTTAAGACAGACGGACATGCCGGTGCAGCTCCCCTGACCTCCACGCTGGCACCAGCACGGAAAAGCCGCCTGCTCCAGGGCAGGAGGCCACCAAAGTCCTAAAATAAGCCTAAAGCGGAGGGAAATTGGGAAACACCACCCCCCTGGGGGATGTCCCACAGTGCCTGCGGCTCTCAACCCTGGGGAATGGCTTCGGGATGGGCTCTCGGAGAGTTCAGATGTTGGAGGAAAAGGGTTTCTTATCGCCTGGACCAGGACTGAGCGGTGCTGCTGCTGCTGCTTTTTGGGATTATTTGAGCTTGGAGCCGCTGCCCTGATTGACAGGGCTCTGGGCCCCTTCTCCGCCTCCCCAAACAGAAATGCTACAGCCTTTGCTGAGATGCTGGAACCATCTCTGGCACCATGGACACCCAGCCCATTAGAGGCCGACAGATGCCACAGAAATAAAATCTCTTATTATGACAGCCCCAGCAGGGGTTGCTGCTGAACAGATTCCACCACATTTCCCCTCTCGCCGCTTTGCTAACCCAGCCGTACCCCCGCAGCCAGCTCCCGGGGAAGGCCCTGCCTTTCCAAACCCGGAGAGGCAGCATCTTCCTCTCCTTCAAAAGTTTTTTCCCCTCCCATTCCCACCGAGGCAAAGCCCAAACCTTGCAAGCCCTGGTGCAGAGAGAGCTGGTCCCTCCGGGAGCAGCAGCGATGCCTCCAGCTGCAAACACCATCCCCAGCTTCAAAATCCCTCCCTCCCCTGCAAAGAGGGTGGGAGCTGATGCCTTCATCATCCCTGCAAACCAGAAAGCGGGCAGCACCCTGCTAAAAACACCCAGGCAAATGAGCTCCAGGTGCTGCCCTCACCCACCCTCGGAGAGCAGCGGGCAGAGCACGGCCCCCGCAGCCGGGAGAGGGTCGGGGAAGGGGCGAACATCGAACATGAAACAAGCGGGGTGGGGAGGAGCACGCTGCTGGCCCCCGGCCCCGGTACTGACCTGGAGACTTTAAACAAAGGGAACAGAGTCCTGGCTTCTTCCCTCCTGCAATGCGATCGAGCCCTGGTTAGGGACAGGAAAGGAGGAGATTCATGAATGACCGCGATCCAGGCGGGAAAGTTCGCCAGGGATGGAGGGGAATAAACAAATAAATCAGAGCAAGCAAGCACATAATAAATCTGAAACAAAAGAGCAGCAGCAGAAAGCATCTGAGAATGAAACACGGCGCGGAGGGCGATGGGGAGCCGGGCTGTGCGCCCCTCCTGCCCCACGGTGCCGGGCACGGGGGGGTTTGCTCCCACGAGTGGGGAGGCGAATGCGCACGCACGGGCTGCAAAGGGATCCCAAAACGCCCCGCTCTGCCACTGCCGCGGGGTCTCGCCAAGGGCACCCTGCCCGGCTCAGCCTCCCAGCCCAAGCGCTGGACGCTTGTTGGGAAGAGGAGTTACGGGCGTGGAAGAGCCACGGAGAATCGGAGTAGATGGGCTCATTGTGCGGGGGTTTTTCTGGCAAATACTCAGGTTGGACCTTTCTATCGTAAGCGGAGCCCTACGGCGTCGTTGTGCCCCATTTGGGGAGCATCCAGCATCGCCGGGGGAACCTGCCTGGGCAATGTCGGCTCCAAAAGCCCAGCACCCGAAAAAAAACCCCAGCACCTTCCCTGGCTCTGTGGGGCTTGAACCCGCTTGCGGGTACAGCCTGGCGTCATGCTGACCTGCTCCCCGTAAGTGAGCACGGTGCCAACTGAGGTGGGCGAGTACGGGGAGGGGACAGGCGCTGGGCAGGGCTCCCCCACCCTCTGCTCCGTGGCTCCAGCCCCCCCGAGCATCCACGGGTGCCTGAGCCCAGGCAGTGCCTGGCTCCCGGCAAAACAGCCCAGAGCTGCTTTGAGCCTTTGTTTTTAGGGACATGGGGTGGTTTTCTCCTCCCCACAGCGAGCCCCTGTGCCTGGAGGAGCGGGGTGGCAAGGGCAGGGGTGGGGAGGGGGAAGCCCGGC
>NW_009259426.1:315879-316082 GCF_000687185.1 Egretta garzetta | reverse complement strand
CAAGGAGCTCTTTCGTGGCCGCGGACAGCGCCCGGCACCGGGAGGGGGCACGGCTCATCCATCACCCCCAGGGCTGTGGGACATCTGTCCCCTCGCCCCAAGCCCTGCTCTGTTCTGCATGTCCTCGCTCGGGTGTCAGTCCTTCCATTGCTGCCCTCTGGGTTAAGCCGCGGGGCGAGGCCAGGCAGCTCGGGGGGGGGGGG
>NW_009259426.1:313771-314027 GCF_000687185.1 Egretta garzetta | reverse complement strand
GCGCTGGGCAGGGCTCCCCCACCCTCTGCTCCGTGGCTCCCCCCCCCCCGAGCATCCACGGGTGCCTGAGCCCAGGCAGTGCCTGGCTCCCAGCAAAACAGCCCAGAGCTGCTTTGAGCCTTTGTTTTTAGGGACATGGGGTGGTTTTCTCCTCCCCACAGCGAGCCCCTGTGCCTGGAGGAGCGGGGTGGCAAGGGCAGGGGTGGGCAGGGGACAGCCGAGCCGGCGAGACCTCGGCACCCACAAGGCCCTCCTT
>NW_009259426.1:312632-313573 GCF_000687185.1 Egretta garzetta | reverse complement strand
CCCCTTGCCCAGCTAGGAGGAGGAGAAGGAGGGTAGCAGGGTGATGTGCACCATTTCTAACCCCTCAAATGGCTGCAAAACAAATAAATGGAGCTGAAGGAGCCGGCCACCCTGTGAAGGCCGCTGAAGCTCTGCTGGGGGTGCTCCCAGGGCAGCTGGGGGGGCTCAGCCAAGCCCCGTTGTCCCTGGCTTTGCGGTGGGTTTTCACCCTCGGACCCAAGCGGGGAATTTCGGTCACTATGTGCAACTCCTTCCTGCCGCTGGGACAGGCCGGGGCTGAACGCATCCTCGCAGATCAGGGTGCGGATTCAAAGGCTCGTGGCTTGGGAATGGATTTCACGCCCGGAGTGAGTTAAATAATCTTCTAGGCATAATGGGAGAGAAACAAGAAGCACAAAATAAAAGTGGAAAATCCTTCCTAAATGCGCTTTATTCATTTGTTTTGATAATTGCAGTTCAGGTTTAATTATTTATGCTGTGTTTTGTAGTATGCCAGGAAATGCTCCGGAGCAAATGTGCTGCCGGTGGTGGCTGTGGTACCCAGCAGTGCTCAGCGAGGGCAGGGTGCTGAGCCAGGGGTGCCCAGGGGGACCCAGGGACCCCAGCCAGCCTGCCTGGCGCAAGGGGCGATGCTCCTGCTCCCAGAGGTGGATCCCACCTGCGAGCCCATCCTGCCTCCCCCCCCACCAGCTTGCACTGAGACCAGGGTGACAAAATACAGCTTTGCTGCTGGAAACCAGAAAAAGGAGGGGGACCAACGTGGCTCCTCTTAGACAATGTTTTCCATGGAGAAAAACAGAGCTCTCCAATCTCCGCCCCAGGATTTTCCTGGTGTTGGGGGGGAGGAAAAGGCTGGGGGTGTTTCCAGCGGGCAGCGCTGCCCCTGCTGCCGAGCCTCCCAAGCTGAGACCCCGGCAGCAGGTCCCAGCTCCCGGTTTCGG
>NW_009259426.1:307807-312592 GCF_000687185.1 Egretta garzetta | reverse complement strand
AACACACTGGCTTTTCTGTGGAGCTGGGACTGACAGCTGAAAAGAGCTAATTATTATCTGCAGAGCACCACAACCTCCCCAGAGCTATTTTGGCTGAGGTGCCAAGTGAGAACCAGCCTCCCCAGGGCCGGCCGCATCCTGGGGACGCAGAGCCCGGTAGCGCCCAGACGGAAAGCATCCTGCCCCACGCCGCCCGTGTGTGCTCATTCCCCGGGGTGCAGCAGGAGCAGGGGCCCTTATTTGCTTTTGCAGCCTCGTGCGAGCCTCGAGGGAGTCGCACGGGTCCCTCTCCAAGAGCTTGAGTGGCCACCCAGCCCCGAGGGACCTTGTGCATGGAGAAGATGCTGCTTCACACCGCTGAGCCCGGGCAGCGGGGCCACCAAAAACGGAGGCAGGGATGGAGCTGGGAGCTGCGGCGGAGCAGCCCGGCCCAGCCCCAGCCATGGCACAGGTCACCCCCTGCGGCAGGTACAGCGGGGTAGGAGGGGGGCATTGCTTTCTGCAGGGGAGGAAGAGGAGGAGGGCAGGGAGAGGGGTGGGGAAAGCGCCATCGCAGTGTCCTTGAGTGTCCTTTAGAGGCTTTGCTTTTCACGCAGCGCAGCGGATGAGGAAGGACTGAAAAATCCCAAACTGCTCTCCTCTTTGATTCCCCCCACCACAGAGAGAGTTGAAAGGGAGCGGCGAAGGCAAGAGCAAGGAGGAGACAGGCGGGAAGGGAGGAGGGAGAAATGGAGCGGGTACGGGGGAAAGGAGACGCTGCCGGTCCCCTTCACCCCTGCTTCGAGGGGACGAGGGTCCCCAGGAGCCTCCTGTGCTCACCCAGGGCTTGGCAGCCCCATGTGCCACGGAGGGGAGGCGGGGGCCAGAGGATGCTCCCAAGAGCCATGCGCCGGTGCCTTTTCCCCAAAGCACACCCACACCTTGGCATCACCAAAAAAATCTCCCTGCCCGAGCTGGCTGGCTCCCCCCGAGTGCTCCCAGAAGCAGCTGGAGGAGGAAGGAAAGGCGGATGGCCACCCCACGTGCCCCCAGCCAGGCATGCTCGGCAAGCGGCGAGCACAGCCTTCAGCCTCACCATCATCCTCTGCAGCCCAGCGGGCAGAGGGCAATGCCACAGGCTGGCAGGGAGAGGTGAGCTGGCAGGGCTGGAAACACGCAACCGCTCTGTGTTTGCTCTGGGCAATGTGTTTTTAATGAGCCATATAATGTTTTTCAAATTATGCTGGAATCATTAATCCTCCCGAAATGAGACAGATTCCGCAGCCCGCAGGCAGCGCCGGGACCGCCTGTTGCACAGCCAAGCAGGCAGGCGCTGCTTCTGCTCCGCTGCTTTCTGGTGGCCGTGGGGCCATTGAGACGTGACCCCCACAGCCCTGTCCCCCATTTCTGCAAGGGACCCAGCGCGGGGCTGGCCAGACCCCCGTGCCGCGGGCGCTCGGCCGCAGTTGGCCAGAGGAGGACCACGGCTCTGCTTCATGCCCCTCGATTATGCCCACTGTTCCCAGGGGGATCCATCCAGCACCAGGCTCGCACTCCTTCTCGCCCCCCTCCTCGTCTCCCTCCTTGCCCTGCCCCCCCATGCACCCACCACCCCTCGCAGACGGGGGCTGCCCATTCCCAGTGCTCCCAGGCGCTGGAGGTCCCTCCCTACTGGAGATGCTCCACAGGGGCAAAAATGATCTGGGAAGCAAAAGAATGATCTGGGAAGCAGAAATGGTGGGAAACAGCCCTGCAGCACCTGGGAGGGGGGTCCGGCATCCCAACCCACCCTGCCCTCCCCTCCCTCGGGAGCACGGCAGCCTCCCATGACCGGGAGCTGCCAGGATCCCGCACTGCCCTCCCGGGAGGCAGAACACCTCGGCACGCTCTCATCCACGCGATGGGGAAAGAGGAGCAAACGTGGGCTCTTTGGGCCTCCTCCCGGAGTGGCTCTAGCAGGTGGGATGTTGAAGCCAGAAAAGGGCACTTGCTGGCCAAAGCAGGGCAGGAGGTGGCCACAGCGGGCTCAGCCGGCAGCCGCCTCGGCGGAGGGGGACGCCCGTGTCTCCAGCCCACCCTGCTTCCCCGCGCCTTCCCGGAGATCCAACTCTAATTGCGGGAAGGAGGTGCTGTATTTTTCCATGCATGAAGATCCAAAGTGACACTTTTTCCCTTCTCTTTTCGGAACGCGAGCGGAGCTGGTTCATTAACATAAAACCACCGAGCCAAATAAAAACCCTGAGCGCCGTGACAGCATCCCTCCAAATAAGACGGGAGAAGGGAGTTTATTCGGCTCCAGCTCTGCCCTTGCCAAGCGCCACGGCAGCCGCAGAAGGAAGCTCAACTGGCAGGTGGTTGTTTCACACCCTATTACTGTGCCACTCAGCTCGGCCGAGCCGCCTCCGAGCCTCCGACAGATGGATGGGATTTCAAGCCCCGGCTCCAGCCCGCGGAACCGGCGGTGAGGGAGGGGATGCTGGGGAAGAGCAGTGCGACTCCAGACCCTTGGGAAGGCTGGCTGAGGGCTCACCGAGCCCAGATGTTGGACAGCTGGAGCACAGGTTTCTCGCTAAGGCAGCCTTGGCTCCAGGTACCCAAAAATATCGGAGCCCTGGTGCAGGCAGGGTGTCAAAGGAGCTCCCAGGCAGAGCAGGCGATGGGCAAGGCAGGGCCACGAGGCTGACTACAGGCTTGCACGATGCGTGGGCTTTATGCACGCCAATTCTGTAGGAATTTGGCTTCCAAAACACGCCAGCGCTTTAGAAACGTGCATGGCCTGTGGTGCCATGCCTGGCATCCAGCTGGAGATCCCTGTCGGAGCAAGAGGTCGAACCCAGGGTACCCTGGCTGCCCCGGGCACCCGGCACCGCAGCCCCCAGGGCCAGGTCCCTGCACAGCCCTTTCCTCCCTGCATGTCACTGGGTTCACCTCTGCATGTTCATCCCTTTCCCCTCACTCCACCACAGGGCTTGTAAAGGAGCAGGGGATCCTATCCTGGGCAATACATCCCCCAAAATCCCATCCCGGCGCTCCATCCCTCCCACGGTGAGCCGCTGGCTCCCTCTGAGCTCAGCCGGGTACGAGATCTGAGCCTCTGCCATCGTGCGTGGTCCCCTCGCAGCTCAAAAGATCCCGTTAAAAAGAAAAACCACAAAACCCAGACCAGATGCCACAACCCTTTTTCAAAACCACCTCTCTGGGAGTCAAGCTGGGCATTACAGCATCCCTTCCCCACCTTGGGTATCCCTGCCTCCCACGGGTAATTAAGCCAATTAATGAGAGCCACTGATCATAAAATCTTGATGTCCATAATCCCAGGGTGCTCACAAGGAAGATGCCAGGCATTTTGGGAAAGGGGAGACAGGGGGAAAGGCTGGCAGGTCGGGAGCCAAACGCTGTTCCCCATCGCTGTGGCTGCAGGGAGGGGGGGCAAGAGCCAGGCAGGGGGCTGGGGGCTGACCTGGAGCCGGAGCTGCAGCTCAGGGAAAGGCAGGAGGATGCCTGGGCTGGCTGCAGGACCGGAGCTGTAAATCCTGGCAGCTCCTGAAACATGGAGGCTTTTAACAGGCAGTAATTGAAATATATAAACTCGAGGTGGAGGAGATCCGACAACGCCGGCCAGGGCGGCCGCTGGGCTGGAGCCGAGGGCAGGGAAGCACCCGCAGCCCGGGGAGCCCTTGCCTCCACCCGTGGCCACAGCCCATCCTTTTCTGGATGTCCCTTTCCAAGGTCTGAGCCCTGAGACAGCAGGGGGTGACCCACGCAAGGGGCTACGGGGGTGGGACTGGAAGAGACGCTGCTCTTTGACACTCCCAGTTCTGCTGGAGCACTGGTTCCCAGTTTGGGGCTGGAGTACAGATGCTACGTTTCCCAGCCTGGAGCTATTAGCTGTGCTAGAAGCCCAAACGCATCCTCTTCCTTCGCCCTCCTCCTTTTGCAATCAGAACATTTCAGCATGGGCGGGGAGGGGGGAAAACATTTTTCCTCTTCCTCCCGCCCCCACCCAGCCCTCTCCATCAGTCCTTCTGGAGGAGATGAATTTAAAATTTAAAAAAAAAATTCATTTGCATTTATTCTGAAAGTGGAAACCATGCAGGGGGAGGGAAAAAATAAAAACAGCTGACAGCAAAGTTTCATTATCCCCGTCGGGTGGCGAGGAGCAAATCAGTCATTTTTTTACCAAGCATTTAAGCGCCTTTGCCGAGTGCCTCTCTGAGCCTCGGTGCACCTGCAGCCTGGCACAGCCGGGGGGGGTGGGTTAATGAGGACCTTTGATGGGGAGCAAGCGCAGCTGATGGGTAGCGACACACACAAGCTCCCATCCTGAGCTGAAGATCCTTGTGGTGATGAGCTGGGACCTCCCCAGATCCACAGGCGGTGGAGATGGAGCCTGGCTGGTGGCCGAGACCCGCTCCCGCGGAGCCGCCCCGGGCTCCAGGCTTCCCCGGGCGGCGCTAGCAGGATTGCTTGCTGGCTTTTTGAATCCAATCGTTCTGCAAAGCTTGGCCCAGCAGCCTCTACACTCCACCCCGGGGACCTCAGAGCAGGCGCCTCTCGCCTCGCTCACCTAGAGGGGTTTTAATAATAATAATGATAATAATAATAATAAATATTTGTCACAAAACTTGACCACAGCTGCTGGGAAAGAGCCAAGTGAGCAAAGGGCTGGCGATGGAAGAACTTCACGGCCACAGAGCTGGCACAAAAAGGGAACCTCTGGCCTTTTCATCCCTCCCCGCCAGCCCCCCTCCAGCCCCGCACCAGTGTGGCCCCCCCACGACTGGGGGTGCTGGCCCCCATCTTGCC
>NW_009259426.1:306573-307013 GCF_000687185.1 Egretta garzetta | reverse complement strand
CCAGCCTGGCCCCGGCCCCCGAGCCCCAGCAGCGTGGGGACCCCCCCCACAGCCCCAGGCTGTGCTCCACGCCGTGGGACATCGCTCACATGTGTCCGTGTGTCCCTGGGGCGCAGAGGCAGCCACCGTGCACCCCGGCTGGGATCGATGCGTGGCAACGAGGAGAATCAATTTCTATAATTAAACCCCGCGCTGCTGGGCTGTATCCCTCCCACCCTGCTCCCCCCAGCCGGCGTGGCAAGGGGGGGCTTCCAGCCCCACAGCGGTGCCAGCACAGCACCCCCCTGGGTCCCTGCAGCAGCCAAGGGCGCCCAGGGCCCCCCTGCTCCCACGGCAAGGCTTCAGTACGGAGAATTTCTTAATGGAAAAGAAAGCAGAGGAAGGCACGGGTGGGGGTTTCCCACCAGGCTAGGCCTTTGATGCTGGGAGCACCAGGGGAA
>NW_009259426.1:305815-306249 GCF_000687185.1 Egretta garzetta | reverse complement strand
AAAAGGGGAAAAACCATATTTGGGGGGAGCTATGTGGCTTTCCTGCGTGGGGAACCAGGACCGAGCCTGGCACCAAGGTGAACGCCCCCGCCAGCCCCAACCCCACCACCTCCCAGCCCAGTCCAACCACCACATCAGTTCTCAGCATCAGCCCCTGGCCAGGCTGCCCTCCTCCCCCCCATTCCAGTCCAGCTCCCCAGGAGGGGGATGAGCATCTCCCAGACCTCAAGCAGGACATTCCAGAAAAAAACCAAACTGGGCGAGCATCCCTCCCTGCCCATCCTGCTGGGAGGGGA
This sequence comes from Egretta garzetta, assembly GCF_000687185.1. Lineage (NCBI taxonomy): Eukaryota > Metazoa > Chordata > Aves > Pelecaniformes > Ardeidae > Egretta > Egretta garzetta. Next base: position 305,953 of record NW_009259426.1, on the reverse strand, counting down.
GGGACAGCTCCTGACAAAGACTAAAGCTCCCTTTGCACAAAGACACCAGCCCTTTGGCAGCCCTGCCAGGGCCTGGGGCTCCCCACTCACCCCCCCACCCCACCCTCCCAGCCCCCCAGGGGCTCGCAGCCCACCAGC
>NW_009259426.1:300744-301634 GCF_000687185.1 Egretta garzetta | reverse complement strand
GCCACCCCCCCCCCCCCCCCAAAAGTGGGGAGCCCCCCCTTCCTCCTCCCCGTTTGTACACCATAGCTTCCCAGAGCCCAGTTCAAACTCCACTCTGCTGCACCCTCGGAGACCTCTCCAGCCTGCAGCCTCCCTCTGCTTCCTCCCCAATACACTTGGGAATAAAATATTAAGAGCAGGAGCCTCAACAGAGCCGTCCGTGCACACAGCACCCCGGGGACACCCACACGCGCTCGCCGCCTCCTCCTCCTCCGACCCCGAGCCAGCCTGGCCCCGGCCCCCGAGCCCCAGCTGCGTGGGGACCCTCCCCACAGCCCCAGGCTGTGCTCCACGCCGTGGGACATCGCTCACATGTGTCCGTGTGTCCCTGGGGCGCAGAGGCAGCCACCGTGCACCCCGGCTGGGATCGATGCGTGGCAACGAGGAGAATCAATTTCTATAATTAAACCCCGCGCTGCTGGGCTGTATCCCTCCCACCCTGCTCCCCCCAGCCGGCGTGGCAAGGGGGGGCTTCCAGCCCCACAGCGGTGCCAGCACAGCACCCACCTGGGTCCCTGCAGCAGCCAAGGGCGCCCAGGGCCCCCCTGCTCCCACGGCAAGGCTTCAGTACAGAGAATTTCTTTGTGGAAAAGAAAGCAGAGGAAGGCACGGGTGGGTGTTTCCCACCAGGCTAGGCCTTTGATGCTGTGAGCACCAGGGGAAGGGAGGGAGGAGGACACCGCTGGGGGATGGCCATGCCCTTCCCTCCGGGCTGGGGGTGTCCAGGGTGGAGCAGGTTCACGCCGCGGGCTCTCACCCACCCCAACCCAGCAGAGAGGTGCATTTACCCCCCTTTCCCTAAAGGGACAAACCATATTTTGGGGGAGCTATGTGGCTTTCCTGCATGGGGA
>NW_009259426.1:299833-300578 GCF_000687185.1 Egretta garzetta | reverse complement strand
CCCCCATTCCAGTCCAGCTCCCCAGGAGGGGGACAAGCATCTCCTAGACCTCAAGCAGGACATTCCAGAAAAAAAACAAACTGGGCGAGCATCCCTCCCTGCCCATCCTGCTGGGAGGGGAGGGACAGCTCCTGACAAAGACTAAAGCTCCCTTTGCACAAAGACACCAGCCCTTTGGCAGCCCTGCCAGGGCCTGGGGCTCCCCACTCACCCCCCCACCCCACCCTCCCAGCCCCCCAGGGGATCGCAGCCCACCAGCAGCTCCCAGGGGGCGCAGGACGCCTGTCAGAAGGAGCATGGAGCCATTTCCACAGGCGTGGGAACACTGGCAGCTTCAGGGGCAGTCTGGTGGGAAATAATTAGCACATTGGAAATGTATTCCTAATGTATTCCTCATTAAAATGAGGGAAGAGCCACCGCTGGGGCTGGAGCAACCGTGTGGCTTCGGGCAGCTTCGGTGGGGGCACTGCCCTTAACCATGGGCTGGGTTTGCCAGGGGAATCCTTCACAGCAGCGGTGTGAAAGCCATGGAGCCACCAGAAGGACCAAAAAAGCATCCACGCCTCCAGGATGCAGGTGCTGGCAGACCTTGAGCAAGCTTGGGGTCCCTGGGACTGACCCACCTATAGGGAAGAGCTGGATTCCCTGCCCGATGCCAGGGTAGGGGACGGCAGCCCCTGCGTGGCCTGGCTGAGCAGAGGGGACCCCCTTCCATCTCCATCCTTAAGCGAGAGCTGGCTGGATA
>NW_009259426.1:298488-298853 GCF_000687185.1 Egretta garzetta | reverse complement strand
ATCCCGGGTGTCAGTCCACAGCCAGCAAACTCCAGCACTGGGAGCAGCAATTTTTCCCCCCCACACCCCCCCCCGCTCTCCCCGGGCATCAGCACCACTGCCCTGGCAACGTGGAAGGAGGAGGAAAAAAAACCACACAAATAAAAAAAATACCTGCTACTTAAGAATGGATGCACATAGTGAGAGTGACATGCCTTGGGAGGGTGTATTCCCCATTTCTGCTCCTCCGCTCTGCTCGCTCTTCTTCCCTTGCTCTCCGCGAGGGGCTCAGGCCCAGCCAACCATGGGAGACGGAGGCAGGAGTGGGAGCGCGCGGGTGCACGGGCGCGCGCCTGGGCGGGCGCGCGGGGGAGCGCGCAAGCTCG
>NW_009259426.1:292706-297851 GCF_000687185.1 Egretta garzetta | reverse complement strand
GGGGGGGGGATCCAGCCGTGGGCTCTGAGCGCTCGTTGTCCACGGGGAGAGCAGCCCCCGCAGCGTGACGGGTACACGAAGGTGCCCCGCTGGCACCGCAGCCCAGTTGGCACCTCCTTGCCAAGGGGAAACAAACCCGAGGCCCACGGGGGAGAAAGGGGAGAGAGGGGGCAGGAAAAAATAAATAAGCAGCCGCTTTGTTTTGCACAATTTCCTGGGACCAGTGAGGAGGACTTGGGGGCTTTCTCCCCATCCCTCCGCACCAGTGCTGCTCCCATTCCTACGGGACGGGGGCTGCGGAGCCGACCAGCACCTCCCCAGCAAGGGGAAGGGGAGGTGGAGGAGGAAGCAGCTAACCCTGGCGCCCCGCAGCGCTGCATTAGCTGGAGAGCCCCTGCCCAGCGGCACGCGTAGCGCAGCAGCGCTGGCTCCATTAGAGAACATCCGTGGGGCGAAAGCCTTTTCCCGCACCAGCCAAGCGCATCTTGATGGGGCTGCTGTGCTCCTGACAGCAGGACATCCCCGGTACCCGCAGCTGGGGGGGGCCAGGGCATCCCAGGGCTGGCATGGGGATGGGGCCTGCTGCAACCCGCTGCCTGTGCCTGCTCGGTGATGAACCCCAGCAGGCTCGTCCTGTGCTCCCCGTGCACCCCATCGCCTCCCCGTGCACCCCATCGCCTCCCCGTCTTGCTGCGGAGAAGGGGAGCTCTGTCTGCTGGGGGTGATGGAAGAGAGGGATTAAAAAAGGTGAATGAAAAATGGGGATGGGAAGAGTCGCTGTTAGACCCGGGGGCACTTCAGAGATGTAATAAGAGGTGAAGTGTTTGTAACACAGGCTGAAATCCTCTGGTCTGCGTCTCGCCGATAGGCAGATTTAGAGGAGCTAAAGTTCCCCCAGCATTAAAAGTCTTTCGTTTAATACCAAATCTTAATCTGCCGCTCTCTGAGAGATGCCACCGGGAAAGGCTGAGCCATCCCCATGCCAGAGGGGAGCGTGGCCGCCCCACGGGGCCATCCCGCACCCGGGCACCTCCCAAGCCAAGGGAGATCCTGCGTGGGACAGACCCTGCCCTCCCCGCAGGCTCCGGGGTTCCTCACCGCAGACCCCACGCCGCTGCCTGGTGTGAACCCGGGGGGGGATTTAATTTGTACAGAGCATCAGGGAGCAGATTCCGGGGGGAGAGAGGCGTTAACCACTTCTTGCCCCTGTGGGAGCCCCCCAGGCCACCAAGGAGCAGATTAGAGACGTTTGGGGGCATCTGGGATGGACATAGAACTGAGCAGCCGGGAAGGGCTGAGACAACGGGACACAAACCCAGCGGCGCTGTGACTGCTCACCCGTGCCGCCGCCGAAGACCCACACATTCGGCGTCGGCAAACCCAGCCCTGGCACCAGGGCCGCACCGTGGGGCGATGCCGGCTGACAGCTCCCCAGCTCCGCCGCTGGCGGAGAGGCAGGGGTTTTGATCACGGCAGATCCAAGTTGAGGTGGTGAAATGTCTCTAAATGAGCTGAAATGCAGCCTAATCGGCACATCTATTTTCTAACAAGTTACATATTCCCTTCAGAGCTCCAGTCATTTCAAAAACACATTAAGGAGAAATATTTGAAAGCTAAAATGTATTAAACAAGCACTTCATCCTCATCAGCAGGGAGGTTATAGACCTTTGCTGGTCTCCTTCCAATAACCTTGCATGCAAGACACCACGAGGCGATCTCCTGGTTGCAAAAACCCATTAAAAACACGTGTGCAAGAGGCTGATCCCGGGGACCAGGCTGGGTTGACACCCACACTCCCCCCCCAGCACCTTCCCGGGGGCCAGCAGGGCAGGACAGGGCGGGCATGGCCCCCAGGGGTTCCCCTATGGCAGCCAACACCGCAGGCAGGGGGGCACAAGCCAAACCCCGCCCGAAATCACGGGAGCAACCTGAAAACATCCCAGGTTTCTTGGAAGAAAGCCGACAAGTGCACGGGACTATTTATTTCTGTTTTTTGAGGCTTTGCAAAAGGGGGAGGGAGAGGGAAGGTCCTGCAGCCACGGGAGAGGAGCTCGGTTTGAAAAGGAAAGCAGATATCGCACGCAACCACACGACGCCGGGAGCCGGCGCTTCAGCGGAAGAGCCAACGGCTCTGCTCCACGCGAGAGCTGGGGGAACGGGATCCCACCGGGGCTGCCTGTCCCCCCAAGACCCCCTCAACACCAGCGCCGCTGCAGAAACCTGCAGCCTTTTTCCTTTCCAATAAAAAAGAGAAAAGGAAGAAAAGAGGCACCAAAACCTTCTCCTGTTCTCCCTAGCTGGGCTGCGGCCTCGCAGCAGCGTGGTCGCCGTTTCACCCTCCTGCTCCCAAATTCCCCCGGCCCCGCAGAAGGGGCTCGAGGGCTCTTTGCTGCTGGGCTGGATGGGAGGAGTATGAAAGCTGAGCCTCGTCTCTCAATTATTTATCATACGTTTCTTTTTTTGTCTGACTTGTCCTAAAAAGTCCTCTGAAGCACCCGCCACAGGATGAGATTTGGGTGCTCCTTGCGTCTCATTAGCCCTCCCCATGAACAAAGCCATCCTCATCCTCTCTCCTCTGCTGGGCAGCCCTGGTTGGGGCAGCTCACACCTCCAGCAGGTGAGAAAGGTTTCGGGGAGCAGGACCTTCTGCCACCCGGCCCCTGCAAAGGGCCACAAACACCACCCACGGATGGGTGGGGGTCAGCACCACAGCCCCCCACCCTCACCCAGGCCAGATCAGACCACCCCTGAGGATCCGGTGCCCCAAAAGTTTAAGAGCATGGCGCTAATAGGGTGCACTAATTAGCCCTATAACATCCCTCCTCTTGGTCTCAGCAAATTCCCCCAGCAATGAATTCCCAATCTATGCAGCCATCAGAAAGGGTTTTCCTCTTACCGGTCTGACTGGGCCACCCGCTTCACTGGGGAGTCACATCCCCCTTACCAGGGTGCTTCGGGGCAGGCACAGCCAAACCTGCTCCCCAGTGGGGTCTCAGGGGGAAAAAAAAAAAAAAAAAAGCCCCAGCTTCTCTGTGTCCCATCCTTAAAACCCACCAGCTCCACCCAAGGGGAGGAACCAGGTGCCTGGAAGAGGCTGTAAATGGGAGCACTGATACGAGCATCACCTGGGCACCCTGAGCCTGACCTGGGCACCCTGAGCCTGATCCAAGCACCCTGAGCCTGACCTGGGCACCCTGAGCCTGACCCAAGCACCCTGAGCCTGACCTGGGTATCCTGAGCCTGATCTGGGCACCCTGAGCATCACCCAGGCACCCTGAGCCTTACCTGAGGACTCTGAACCTGATCCAAGTACCCTGAGCATCACCTGGGCACCCTGAGCCTGACCTGGGCACCCTGAGCCCTTGTGGGGGGGGGGGGGGAAGTTGCTCTGAGGTTGTCCCCCACGTTAACAGCGGCTCTCACTGCTGTATGTGCCCCAGGTCAATCCAAAATAAATCCCAGCTGTAAGCAAGGCCATGTCCCGGTGTATGCACCCATTGGGTGGTGCAAGCCTGTCCATCCCCTGTGTGATCCCTGCTGGCCAAAAGCCGGAGGGGGGCAGAAGGGAAACAAGTCTGAGATGTCCCAGGCTCAGCCCTGCCCTCCAGCAACGTCCCCCTCCCCTCGCCGCCTTGCCTGGGAGACTTTGAAGCAAAGCCTGAGCATCTGAAGCACCAGAGTCTGCCTTGCTCATATTTTTAATATAGCTTCACACGGAGCCATCCCACACACATCTGTCCCCCTCGGCACCGGCTCACATTCACCCGCGTGCCCAGCCCCTCGCCCACGCTGGCCGCACCGCCACACGTTTCCATTTATATTGCACCCAGTCACGCACAAGCCCTCGCATCTTCCTCCCGCCACGCGCGGGCTGGGGGACGTGCCGTCTCCATTCCCCCCCCTCCCAGCACGCACCATCTTCTTCCAAAATCCACCTGGGAAGCTTAGGAAAGCCTTTACGTCTCCTTCAAGCACCATTTGTGTTGCCACCATCCGGCCCCTTTCCTCCTTTTTTAGGGTTTTTTTAACCACTCTCCGCAAGGTCCTACCTGCAGGGCCCCGATTTCCCATGCCTGAGCAGCCCCGTTACGGGCAAGGAACGGCAGAACCGCATCTGGAATGCTACAGCCACTACATAAGGTCCATGATCTTCCTCTCCCAAATGTAAAGCCGGGAAAATGGGCACAGAGCAGGGGAAGGGGCTTTGCCAAGCCCCTCCAATGCTGGAGCCAGCCTAGGGTCCCTTCTCTGCCCCAGCTGCCTCAGCCCATGGAAATCTCCCTCCAGGAGTTCAGGGAAGAGGCTGGAGCGCTCTTGGACAAGCAAGAGAAGAGATCTAGAATTCCCCAGCCTGCCCCACCTAGGGATCAAACCGGGAGGAGCCGGCTGCCCAGTTTCACAGTGACTGGCAAGGGTTTAATAACAGGTAAATAATAGATGTACTGGCAGATGTTTGTAAGCAAAGCCACCACCAGCAAATAGATTTTATCGTCTCGAAAGGGACCCTTTGCTGCCTCCGTGTCCCTTCCCATCTGGAGCGCGTGAGGAAGCCGGCGGTCCCTTGCTGAGCCTGTCCACGCCTGATTTCCACTGGGAAGCGCTCTGCAAAGCTCACGTGTGCTCAGCAAGCTCTGAAGACGGAGTGATCCCCGTCCCCCAGCCCGCCCGCAAGCACGCGGAGGGGGGCGATCCCCCCATCCCCCACAAAGGAGGCGACAACCTTCAGCCACAGCGGCTCCAAGTGGAAGGGTTTGAACCCGTAGAAATTCAAATCCCAAAAGAGAGGAGGCGCCTTGGTCGGGGGGTTGGGACCCTCAGCTTGCTGCTTAGGAAGGGAAAAAAATCCCAGCCCTGAGGTGGAAACCCAAATCCCGAGGTCTGAGCCAGATCCTCACCCACCCACGGTCACGCTAGGGTCGAGGGTCCCCCGCAGCGGCACAGGGGGGTCATTACACAGCTATACCCATCGCTGCCCGTCTGGAATCCGTGCCCGAATCCACAGGGATTGGGCCCGCTCTAGTGACCGCCGTGGATAAATACCCGGCCCTGTCAGCCGGCGGCCGGAGCGAAGCTGGAGGGGCCGTGGAGGGGATGGTGCATCCCGCATGCGCTGGGACACCGGGGGGCCGGGGGCCCCGGGGGGGT
>NW_009259426.1:290877-292503 GCF_000687185.1 Egretta garzetta | reverse complement strand
TCCAAGCCCCAGCCCAGCCTCTCCGGCTCAGCCGGGGTGCTGGGGGTGCCCTCTCCCCCGCGGGTTTGACAGGCAGGCTGTGAGGAAGAGGGTGGGATGTGCTGTGAATTATGCCAAATTTTTGCAGGTTGCGGCCAGCTTCCCGGGCTAGCGTTAAAGAGGAGGTGCTATCTTTCATCAGCCGGTAGCCAGGTTTGTCTCCACGAGTGCTGTGTGGGCAACGAATTGTTAATGCGTAATGTATGGAGGGGGCTGGAGGATGAACAAGAAAAGGAGAGGGGTGGAAGGGAGGGTGAGAGTCAGGTCTCCTCCCTCTCCACCCCGGATCTGGCATCTGTGTCTGCTACGCGCGGACCCTTTGCTCCCTAAAGCCTTGCAAAGCTCCCTGCCCTCCTCGGCGCCGCTCCGTGGGACCTTCGGCCACGCCAAGGGCTGTCCTCGGAGTCCGGCTGATAAATGAGGGCAGAGCCCCGGCAGCGCTGCTCCTCGGGGGCCGAGCGGTTGTCAGCTGGTGGCACAGCAGCCCGTGGCCATGGGACAGACCTACAGACAGGGCAGACATCCTCGCAAGAGATGTCCAAGCCTCCCCCTTTCCCGCAGAGCCATCCCAGCAACCGCCCCGCACAGAGGGGGGGGAAGGCTTTACGGGGTTTGATTTCTTCCTGCAGCTTTGAGAGGATTTTCTCTTGTGAAGGAGCAGCTTTGCTGGTTGGGGAGGTGGCCAAGATTTCCACTAACCGGGCAACAAATCCTGCACTGACCCCCGGCTCACCGCGCTCGGCCGACTCGAGCCGCTCAGGGTACCCCCAGCCCTGCCGCTAGCAGCCCCCCAGCAGATGCAATAGCCAGGGTCTTCCACTGAACAGAGACAGAGCAAAAAAAAGCCCCAAAGCCACCTGTACCAAGCTGGCCATGGCTTCAAGACGACGTTGGGGATGCAGCAGCAGCCCAGAGGTCAGTGCAGGCTGGAAAACCCTCCCGGGTGACGGCGCGGGATTTCCCCGTGCCTGGGACCCGCTGGCAGAGCCACGCACGAGCCTTGTCCCAGCGAGGCCAACGAGAAGGACACGTTGGTGTGGAGGATGGAAATGACTTTAGCTCACCAGTATCTGACTGGTCACCAGGATTTAGAGAAGGTTGTGGGAAGCAGGAGCTGTCAGGGAAGCCTGCAGAAGGCTCCCTCCTGCTGCGGGGGCTTCTCCAAAGCCTCGGGGCAGCTCAGGAGAAAGCCAAGGTGTTTGCCGGGAAGATCAGCAATGGGACAGGAGGGATGAGTTATCACGGGCTGATCACAGGCAAGGGCTGACAGTTAAAAGGGAAGGCGATGGGCTGGGACGAGCGGGGAGAGGTGGTGGAAAGCCAGGAGAGGAAAAAGCAGCAGCCGATTTATTAATTTATTTTTTTTTTTTTGTGCTGGGAAGAAGAAAGGCAGCAGAGAGGAGCAAAGAGAAGAGCAAGGAGAGGAGCAACGCAGCGAAACCATCAGGCCCGAAGAGCCACCTCCCTCCGCAGCAGCGGCCGGTGTGGGCGTGCTTGGGGCCAAACGGTGTTTGCCAAGGTCAAGGGCAGCCCTGCAGCGCTGGAGATGGACGTGGAGGAGATCCCGGTGACGGGCTTTAGAGGGAA